>NW_015150846.1:637240-665004 GCF_000732505.1 Cyprinodon variegatus
TGGTGAACTGTAAAGTGCCTTGAGATGACATGTGTTGTGAATTGGCACTATATAAATAAATTGAATTGAATAGCCCAGCAAAGCCTTGTTTTTGCTAAGAAAACATGCTAATTTTTTAAACTTAAGTTTGCAACACAAATTTTCAAATGTACTTGCCCTCGATGTCTTCAACTTATCCAGGACCAGGTTGCAGGGGCAGCAGTCTCAGCAGACCAGATTTTCCTCTCTCCAGACACCTTCCCAAATAGAGCTGGGGGAAGTCCAAGATGCTCCCATGCAAACCGAGAGACATAGTCCATCCAGCATTTGGCAATCTGCGTCCTGCGTTTAGCCTTCTCATGGTGGGACGTGCCTGGAACACCTTTCTGAGGAGGGTGTCCAGGGTGCATCCAACAAAAATGTCAGAACCACTCAAGGTGACCCCTCTTGAACAGGTGGAGAAGCAACTCTTCTGCAAGTCTCTCCTGGATCACCAAGCTCATCTCAGCTGCTTGTACCTGGGATCTCGTCATGATCAAGAATTCATGATCATATGTGAGAGTAGGCACATAGACCTACGGGTAAATCAGGAGCTTCGTCTTTTTTACCACTGCAGACCAGTTCTGCATCAGCATTGTACCAGCAGCCGAACAGATCAGTCTATCAATCCCCCACTCTATTCTCCCCTCACAGGTGAACACGACCCAGAGATGCTTGAGCTCCTCCATTTGAGGCAGGACCTCTCCTCTTTGCTAAAGGTACAAATCACCGTTTTCTAGTCGAGGACAATGGCCTCGGATTTAGAGGAGCTAAATCTCTTGGTAGTGTTAACATCATGCTTTGGAAATAGGGATGACTGCCACAGTGCTAAAATGGAATTGCCTAAAATCCCAATGAAAATGTGTTAAATTTGTCTCATAGGTTGTTGAGTTAGAGAAAAATGCTCAGATCTACTAGATGAAAAAACTATTTCGTAATCTATTAGACCAAGCTTGACCAATTTTAAAAATACAAAATGTGCAGCTAAATTAATGTCCTGATATGCAAAGCTATTAAAGACATCCCTTCAAGAGTCGCAGCTGTATTTTCAAGATATTTTTCAGATTGTTTTCAATTCAATTTAATAATAATTTATTAATCCCATAGAGAAATTCTGTTTTGGTAAAGCCCGTCCAAGGGGGGCGCAGTGTCCGAGGCCTTGCTGTCATGAGAGCAACAGGCCTTCAACTAATGAATGCAAATATAAGCCACACGTTTCAGATAGTATTTTTGCAGAATATGTTGAAATTTATTTGTGTTAACCTGCTATATAAAATCCCAGTAAAATAGACTGGAGCTGTTGGTTGTCAAAAAGTTCAAGAAGCTACTCTTGCAAAGCATATGTGTGCCAATATGTATTGACATGATGCTCACACGGTACCAAGTATGCGTGTAATTGATGAAGCGGTGAGTGTTTGTGTCATGATTGTGCTTCCTTTAGTTCCACTCAGCCAGTCCTGCTGTCTTTTTCATTTGTTTGTTGTGCTTTTCTTCTCCTATTACATGAATGTGCAAACTGGCTCTCATACAGTGACAAGCCATCT
Organism: Cyprinodon variegatus; assembly: GCF_000732505.1. Taxonomy (NCBI): domain Eukaryota; kingdom Metazoa; phylum Chordata; class Actinopteri; order Cyprinodontiformes; family Cyprinodontidae; genus Cyprinodon; species Cyprinodon variegatus. Next base: position 638,803 of record NW_015150846.1, read on the forward strand.
GGAGATACACACACACACATCCACTTATGCACATCCAAACATTTGTGTGCTCTGTCACCCAACAATATTAAAAGCTGTCTGTAAAGTTATCAGTGAAATCATTGTAAGGAACTGCTGAGGTTTCCGATTTGTTCCCACACTTTCCTCTCTGGCAGACTTCAAAGCACAACTGACAGCTCCTCTTCACAATGATTGAGATGAAAAATGTGGAGAACAAGCATAGGTTAAATTTAGGTTAAAGCCACAACTGAGACTTGGGAACTTGAATATTGATTACCTTCAGGGGTTGAAATCTTGAAAAGTTCATGCAGATCTAGCAGCATTTGCTGCTTGGAAAACATGCTTGGAAAACATGCATTACAGGCGTTATTTTTCAATGTGCTACTACAGGTGTATCTGATGATGAATAGGTGAAATGTGGATGATTTTTGCCTATAGCAGGACAGACCTGTAGTGCATCAAAATGTAGACGCAGACGTTATCAATTATCAAGACCCTTGGAGTCATTTATTGCTTTATGTTGGTTTGACCCTCTTTCAGAAATATTCGGTAAAAAGCAGACAGATTAATTATCTTTAATTGGTCCTCTAATCCTGTTAAGAAACAGTTTCCTGTGCTATGTTAGGATAGAAGAATTTACAATGTTTTACAAAGATAGGTTGCTTGACTTGTTTAACAGGTTAAATGTTTTCACACCATTATGTTAGAGCTAAGTTTATTAAATGCATAATGGAGGATTTTCACAAAAAAGACCCACCCTCTCCACTTAAAAAAAAAATGTACATGCACAACCCTGTAACCGAACGTCCGCTCTAACCCCTAAATCCCTCAATCACTATATAGAGCAGGGACTATATAGTGGATTTTATAGTGAACTCAGTTAACTTACCATTCAGACAGGTGATCACTACTTTTTGCTCCCCGTCGGTCACTTAACTCCTCCTCCACTGTGAGTTGCCTGCACCATCTTTGTTATTAGTTGCCACTGGCGGGTAGTGACAGCCTATGGTGACAGTGGGCCGCTGTGACAGCAAATCCCAGAATGCTTATTGAGGAGAGCTCTCTTCACAAAGCATTCCAGGATATATCTGCCTCTTCTGATGCCTTTCTTTTCTTCTTATAAACTTGGTAGACACGTTTTCTCTTAGGATCCTCAGTCATTTTCAAAGAACCACGGTAAGAAAGGTGAACTTCAATGACTGTCTGAAACCCTAGCTCACCAAAGATTTACGCCTGAAAGTGCGCATGCACAGAAAAAGATAACTAATGGGATGAGCACGTAGGACGGCCTTATGTAAACATATCACCAGAATTACTGACAATAAGGAGGACCACTTATTGATATGATCCAACCGGAAATAAAAGATCGTCCTCTATACCTTTAAATAGCTAGAAATCGGTAGCAATTCATGATTGAAGAAGTGCATGCTTAAACAGAACATTTCCATAACCTCCAACTTGTTTTCAAATAATCTCTGTTTAGTGAAGATTTATCCAGTTTACCTTGAAATGAAATAGCCATACATTTATGGCAAATTTGGAAGCTACAAGTACATGAGCCACCTAGACAGTGCCACTCAGTGCTTACATCGTACACCACAACAGGGGTAGTAAAGTCCCATTTGATTAAACATACAGATAAGGAGAGGAAAACTGTTTTGCGAAAGGTTGTTTTTCCTATTTATTTTTTGTTTATAGTCCTTATCATCCCATGATTTTTATGCTGACCTAGAAAGCTAGCTATATTACCCTGAACACTGCTGACAGTTATTAGTATTATTTACTTCAAAAATTTGCATGGAGCCAAGCTAACTGGTCACTTTTAACCTTTACTGTATAAACTGATAAGGTTACTCATTGCTGTCTTCATCTTTCGATTATCCTGCAAAGTGGGTCGTTGGGGAAGCAGTCTCAGTAGGGGTGCTCAGACTAGTGTACAAGATAGCTGATGGCAGATCAATAAACAAATCAAATCTCTATAAACATCCTCTAACTCCTCTGGGCAAAGCCTGATGTGTTCCCAGGCCAGCTAAGAAACATAGTCCCTACGGCTTTTCTTAGATTGTCCCCTAAATCTTCTGTTTCATACAATTCAGTTTATTCGTAAAGAGCAAAGTCACAACATGTCAACTCGATGCATTTAAGTATAAGACAGATTGGTAAAAAGCTTTCTATCTAAGGAAATCCAGCTGGATGCATCTAGTCATTTATCTTGCAAAATTAGCTACACCTGAATTAACATATGTCGGCAATACAACGCCGCTTACTGTGTCTTTTACTTTGCAGCAATCCCTCACAACAAGCACGCATGCAGCAACAGTGAAGAGGGCCATTCTCTTTTAACAGTATGAAACCTCCAGCAGAACAAGGCTTGGTTTTCTAACCAAAAGGAACACAGACGCACTGATTCTGTAATATTTTCTATGTTAGAGAAGGAAATGGTTTAACTAACCCTGTGATTGACTTTGCCTATGAAAGAGACAGTTAAATAGATAAGCTCTGTACAGGTTCTTGATCAAAATCATAAAAGAGCACATACAGGTAACTGCATAAAAGTTGAGCCCATAGCTGTGTCTAGGAGAGAAACAAGAGTCATTATGTCCTCCAGCAGCCTAAGCTTATGGCAGCATAACTAAAGATATATCTCAAGAATAACTGAGCCATTCTAACTACAGGCTTTATCAAACAAAAAAGTCTTAAGTCTAAGTTCCCTGTTATAAACATATAAGACTATCAGATTTTTGATACACGCTTGAGCTTGGTTATTTGGGACTTTATATGTAAGAAGGAGAATTTCAAATTCTGCTCAGGGTTTTACATTGAGCCAAAAAAGAAAGGCTGAAAATATTATCTCTCTTTTTAATTTTCTCAGTAGAGCAACAAGTGGTTAGGCAGACGAGTGGTGAGGCGATTTATGGAGAAAGTCTTGAGGTAGGTTATTTAGCTAACTCTGAGAATAAGGAGAAAGAGGCCTGATTCCAGGAACAGAATGTGAAGAGGGAATCTACAGTAGTTTCCTGAAGAAAAGACAATAAATAGAAGGATAGAACATCAAGGAATGTAGGAGCTGAGGTAGTAGGCCTGACTCACACATAGAAGCAAAATTACCTAACATCTGACTCATTCCTCTTTATGGTCCTCCAAACTAATGACAATTCAGATGTAAGGAAACACCTTCTGGTTGGACCCTGCAATCAGAGGACATTCACACACACACACACTGATCTTCACACAGCCCTGTTATGATGATTCCACACCCTCATATCAGCCAGCCATATCCAGTCCTGTACTTCTGATCATTGTCCTGTTAAACCACCTAAATTATCCTGTTGAAACACCATCAGAACCAAACGTCAGTCCTGTTGAAGTTATCTTTACCTCACCATGGACTCATGAAAACAGAAGAATCTGTCCCGTAATAAACACCTTGGAATTTCACCAATATTTCAAAATGTGTGTATAATGTGCAAACAAGAATAATATTAATCATGATACAACTATTAATACTAATAATATTATTAATAAAAATGCATATATGGTAAAGGTTGGTTTGAGTTCACCATTTAAGAAAAAAAAAAAAGAAAAATACAAAATAACTGGATAAAAAAAAGAAAAATTCAGGTCAATATCAGATTTTACAACTTTAGTTTTCTCCCTGGATCAGTCCCTCCCTGATAAAAGCTTATGCAATAACTGAACTTCATTAATAGATGAAAAGTGTTACGTTCAGAAAATAAACTGTAAAATGAAAAGTCCCCTTTAGTTATTATAAAGTCAAAACAGCCCCACAGAAAAAAAGAAAAATAGAGAAAAAAATCTCCACAGTAATCCTTGCTCCATTAGACTTGTTTTTAATTTTATATTACTAGGATCAGCAATAGATGCTGGACTCATACTTCTATGGTCAACAGAAACACTGAGAAAGGAAAGTGGTGAGTGAATTTTTAGTGATAAAAAAAGATCATGATGCAGGATTAAGTCGAGAGACAAGGTAGAGACAAAGACTAGAGGGACATATGAAATGTTGGAGGGTATGGACGGCGGGAGGAAGTTGGAATAGAAGAGAGAGCTGTCTCTGAGACTCTGTTAATGATGTACAGATGGCCTGGGAGTCTCCCCTCCCCACACCAGTAATCTAATGAGGAGACGTGGATTACCGTTAACTCAGATTAATTTTTAACATGGTGGAGGCGACAGTGATGACAGCCACGATTACTATCATTACCATAATCATTTCCACTTTGTCTGCCCCCGTGTCTGCGTGCTCTAATATTCTTGATAAGATAGGTTTGGGTGTCGTCACATCGCTCTGAAAATACTGTACTCGAGCTTACAAGAGTTTTCATAAACCTTGGTCATTTGCATGGAGTCTAGACATGGCATCACGTCATCATCCTTTTGTTTTTCATAAACAATATGTGTTGACCCTTAGTCGGGTGGTGTGACATCTCTACATGTAAGACCCGCAAAAAACCTGGAGCTGAATAATGGACCTTTTGTTTTAGGATGAACGAGAGAAGACAGGAAGCAGGAAACACAAAACTGAATCCCAACATGCCTTTGAAAAAAAGGTTAATATGGAGTTTAAGGAAGCTGAGGATGCACGGATAATTGGAAGTGAAGGAGGGAGAATGTGAGAAGGAAAGATTTCAAATGTCAATGACGATTTGCGAAACCGCTGACAAAAATGTTGTTTAAAGATATTTTCAGGAGCATCTTATCAATGTAGAACTAATCAAATGTTTGATTGCTCTAAGAAATTCATTTAGTTAATCTTTTCTTATTTTTATGTTCAAATGAAAATGATGGCCTGCTACTTAGAGTAGAGCACTTGAGTTCTGAAAAACTGCAAGTACCCAGTTTGATTGCTACTCTGGCTCCTTGAGAAAGACCCTTAGCCCTGGATAGCTCCCTGCTGCTCCCCAAGGATAATGGGTTAAAGGCAGAGACAGATTTTGTTGGAATATTTTAACTGCAATAACAAGAAAAAAGATTATATATATATATATAAAATGATTGTTATGGCTTACTGTAAATGAAAACCTAAAATGCATTGATTAAAAAAAAACAATCAAATTGTCTCTCCTAAATGGTTTATTACAACCCTTGCAATCATGGGGTGTCCAGCAGACAGACGGTCCCCCAATACAAGAAGGAGGGGGGAGGATACTGCTTCAGAAGCTAGATGTGCACAGAGTCCTGTACTTAAACATGAACATTGAAAGTAAAATGGAAGGAAAATGTTGGCATTTTGGGACATTTTTTTGGCAAATTAAACTTTTAGTTAATAATGCTTCAGTAGATACTCTGCCCTCTATAAAAATGTGTGCTGCAACACCACTGTTTTGGGCTGAGAGGAAAGGATGCCTATTAACTTGTCTGAGGAGCCACAATGGCTAGATTTTGTTTCTGCAAGAAATTAATAAAAACTAACCCTAAAATTAGGGTTGAAAGAATTGTATGAGTGTCTCTTGTGTGTATGTATGGCCATATGTGCATCTAAGGGCAGATTGGGACAGTGCCTAATCCAGACAAACATCTCTTTCCATTATAACATTATATGACAAAGAGCCAGCATAAAACAATCCTAGTCATTGTTTCCTCAATAAAGTAAAGAGATGTTTGTTTCATTTAAGCCTTTTGGCACTCAGTGAAATACTTAGGAGTTCAAAATTTCAAGTCAAATGTTTTTATATCAATAATCTAATACATTTGTAACATTTAGAAAAAAAGTATTTTCATGGCAACAATCAAAGTCAATCTAATAACCAAGATCAGTCACTCACTCTGACCTGGTAAAATCCAAAGTGTTCTTCTAAAAGAGATTTGTGAATATTAACACATTTTTTGTAACAGAAAAAGCCTCAGAACACTAATGCGCATACAGGAATATTTTTTTGGCTTATTAACTTTTTAAATTAGTTTTTTTATTTTTTACATTTTTATTATCTTTTTTAATCAGCTTTTTAAGTTTTTAACTTAACTTAATTTGGAGTAGGTACCCTATCACACAACGTATGCAACATTTGATTACTGGCTGCATTCTATGAAGCAGTTGCACGCAACTTTAAGGCAGAGGTGGATCTTGCAGACCCTGCAGATAAAACTTCACGATTTTGCCTTCTTTGCTGCAAAGTGTTGTTTCCAGGTTACCAAATATGAAAACTTGGACAATAAAGAGTTTAACCGAAAAAACAAAAATATTACAGCTAAAAATATAAAAGACAAAAACAAAAACTGGAGGATGATGAAATGCTGTTCAATTTTACAAATATCTCCTGGAGCAAACTATTTCCAACAACCACCTCACCTTTTAAACCCCCTAACACCCTCAGGCGAGGTCTCTGTCTCATTGGCACGTTTAAATATTGTTAAACATCATTAGTGTTACAGAGATGTCATGCTGCTCACACACATCCATGACCGTGCATCCCCCTGCTGACTTGGGGTTTGTAATGCAGGAATGTGGGTGAAGGTCCAGGATATGAAACAGGGCTGTCACTTTGCCTGTCTGTCCGTCTTTTGTGAAGCGCGCACGTTTGTCTCTGAGGGGGTTTCTCCTAATAAGCAGGTCCCTAAAAGCACGCCGATTACCCCAATTAAACGTTGTTCCCATCACAGTCTGTGGGTCCCCGGGCCCCGAGAGCCTGCTAGCCTGTCTAAAAGAGTTTAAAGCAGAGCAGTGTGATACGGCCAGTCATCTGTGGAGTGCACACCCATACAGACGCAATGTTCACTGGAGGATTTCTTTCCTTTCTTTACAAACTCTAATGTGATTACTAGAAAACTGAGCATCTTAGAGATAGAAAATGGCCAGCAAAGTTTTTTATTTTCTTTATCATATTAAAAACATCACCACCATCACTTTAATCTGACAGATAACAAAACTATTTGTAAGCAACCAAAAAAATGTAGCCTCTGCTCATAAACGCACACACAAGAAAGGAGGATTACGATACATTCCACTTTAATCTGTCATTCCTGTTTTTTTTATAATATATTTTATACAATAAAAAAACATTTTTTGCCAGCTGCATACTTACACGCATTTCTTATCAAGAATGTCTTCTTAATTTTTTTATTTGTTAATAACCACTTTCAGATGTTTCTTGACTGAAATACCTAAATGTTGGATTGATCATATAGCAAAAAATTTTATTATGGTTTTCTAACCATTAAAAAGTCTCTAACATAATTATAATTAAATATTTTAGCCCTTTTTTTTATATATATATAGGGTCAAGTTGTTGGCAGTGCCATTCTAAGAAAATAATATGAATCTTTTTTAACCTAAAAAAAACTTTTCTGGCATCATGTGGGAATAATTAAATGATTAAAAAAACATTCAACTTTCATTTGCAATAAAGTAATTTTTACTCATCATTCCATCACTTTATGAGATTAGATGAGAGTATTTTATGCAAACGTCACAATACAGACATTACAGTCTGCTTTGGTATGAAGCCAGCAAACAGCATGACTTAGTCTCATTTGACATAAAACATTTTTTTCAGAAGGCATAAGACCTCTGATCAGAGCAGATGCAAAATTTATCCATTTTCAAGCAGAAGCTCCATTTATAGTTTCCTCCTTCGGCCTTTGGAACACTGCTGTTCCCATAGATCCAGTTCACAACAAACTCTGGTTGGTTCCCTAGCATCTTAAACAGTTTTTATTCAGCATATATATGTATGATGATTGTGTTTAAACTCCTGCCTAGCACTCTATTTGATAGTGTTTCTTGTTTTGGCCTGATAAAAATAAAAATGGAGGAATAAGATCCAGTTTGATGTTGTTTTTTTTTCTTATCAGAACTAAATCCATATAGTGATGAGACACTTCTGTCTGCCTCTGTTTGTCACTTTTCCTTCTTCTTATAAATGAATAAAGTCAAACTCACTCATGCCCCACACACACGCATGTGATGTGGCTGTCACCACCCCAGTGTTTGGCCTGCTGTTTGGACAAAAAGCCTGCACTGGGCAGATCCTATTTAGACAGATTAAAAAGTCCACGTCCAGCTGTCTACATCAGTCCCTGTGCTGTCTCTCTGATGGTCCCACCAGATACACCCCCCACCAAGCTCCTCTGTATCCATGCTTCTCTTCCTCTCTGTACCCCTCTCCATCTCATCTGATCGGAATGAACTGCGCTCTATGTCAGCGCCTGCTCTCCACTCATTCTTCTTCTCATCTTTATTTTCCCTGCAAGATCCATAATTTGGTGCTTGAAGCAAGAAGCCGCTGTCACAGAGGTTTTAGCTGTTGAATTAGATTAAGCAGAGCACAACAAATGCTGGTGGGAATGAGTTGGCTTTTCTCAGCAGCGTGTCACTGTAAGCCTTTTTTCCCTTAAAGACAGCCGGGTTGCATTGCTGGGTTGCTTTCAAGGTACTTGTAGAAGGGGGGAGTTCATATGTTTTTCCTTTGTGTGACACGCTGCATATCAGCACTTACATAAATGGTTGTACAAGATCAGCTTTTCCCGTGAAGCAACGGGAAAATGGGATGTTTAGAATGGTACTGTGTTAGGAAAGGATTTAAGTTGGGGGGTGGGTGAATCTGGGAAGTTCAGTTTTCCACAAAATGTAAAAAAGAATCGTTCAAAAAGGCAGCACATATCCTAATTTGTTATTTAAAACTATGCCTAAGAGGTTATAGGATTGGGCATGGCAGCTAAGCCGTGAGTTTGCATTCACAAATATCTGTCTATGCGGCTTGAAGCTCTGAAACCCCCATTAATTCTGATTTTTTAATGTTGCATTTCATGTTTGTTACATGTTTAGGATGGTGTCTGCTATTCGTACCTACAGCCTCAGGATGAATCCCTGAAGACGTCCCTCCTCCACTCCCATTTCCTGCTAGCTTCTCCCTTCCTCCAGCTTTCCTAATCCCCTTACGTTTTTTTTTTTTTTTTTCAAAATAAAGTCACACCATATTCAAACTTTAACGCTCCTGTCATTTATACAGACAAAACTGTAATCTAATCAAAATCTGATGCATATTTCCATAAGTATCAGTTAATGCATTTATTATTGCTATAGTGAACATTTACCATTAACTGGTTACTCCAGGTTGCCTTTTCAAATTGTTATCAGGTGATTATTTTTTATGGGTAAATAAAGAAAATGTACAAAAACAGTGGGTAAAATAAACTTTTTAAATAGCATTAGGTTGGGAGTTTGTTTCAGAATTTCAAAAACTCTAAAAAAAAAAACACAATGACAGGAGTGTGAAAATTTTGATATTTCCCATTTGTTCATGAATACAACCTGAGCCTACAGGTGTTCTGATATGGGAATATGTGAAATCTGAGTAAAGAAACTTCCCCATGGGAGTTTGGTCTCAGCCAAACTTTGCACTGGAACAATCTTCCCCAAAAATGCCAGACATAATGAAGGGCTGTAATCTGATCTGATTGGGTCTGCCAGCAACACCAGCTCCTCAATGGGAAGACTCTTCAACTGTTATAGATACAGACGTAGACAGCAACATTGTTGTGCAATGGTTCAGGTTAGGTTTTATATATATATATATATATATATATATATATATATATCATTTATACATTTTTTTTACAGTGTCCTGTCTAGCAATGTGGCAATAAGAATAATTGTCTAGATGCTAAAATGAGCCCAACAGATTTTACTTTCACAAGCGGAGCAGTACGGCTATTGCCATTGTCTTCTGCCTGATTTATGCATATAAATAGCTTTAATATAATCCATGCAAGGAGTATTACAGATAATATGGACACTGCAATGTAAGTAAAACAGGAAAGGAAAAACAGAAAAAAGGGAGAAAAGATGAAAGAAAGAGGAGATAAAAGAGGAGATAATAAAACATCTTCAGTCTGCTTCATCACCTGCAACGAAATGTAAAAAGAACAACACAACCAATGGATATAGTATAAGACATACAATAAAGTAACACCTTCATACTATCACTTTCCATTTTACTCCAATTGTAGCTGTACGTCTTTTTTTAAGGTATGTGACCACCAGCTTTGCAGTTGAGCTATTAATAACAGTTTTGCAAGGTTTACAGACAGAGATATCAGGAAACGCATCCCAGGAAAAGAAAAAGGAGAACTTGGATGGGTGCGCAAGAGTGGGGCTTCTCCTGTCTTGGCCCTAATGGTCAAAATGAGGCCTGGTAACAGTGTGTGTTTGGGGGTGTGATGGAGCTGAGACCATAGGACATGGAGGGGGGGATGCCACAGGGCTTGGCTGAAGGGGTTCCAGCCTGCAGACAGAGGGATACTAGAGCTGTGTGAGTCAGACTCGACACCATATGAGGTGGCAGCTTGTCACATCCCAGCCCATCACTGAAGGAATAAACTGCAGAGTTGGTTTCACCACGGAGCTGCTCCAGTGTGAGTTCAAATCGTCACACTTAGTTGGGTTAGGGTTATAGTTGGACGAGAGGTCAAAATCAAAAAGAAATACTTTGAGCAGTGTGATCACTTGTTAGTTCAGCTTTTCACATCAATCATCCCAGATTTTAAGAACAAGAAGCTAAATAATTCAACGAAAGAAGCTTCAGCACCAACGGAATAACGGCTATAGACAAAAAATGATTAAATATGCTTGATGCTTCCTTTATAGTATCAATTTGAAAATAATAACTGCAAACACTTTTTTAAACAGTCTTGCTTTCATTTTTTTTTTTTACCCATCCAGGGCAAAGTGTCGCTTGTAGAAAGCAGGAATACACAGTTCGAAGTATTTAAATTATACATTTACAGATTCATTAGAAATAATTGAAACAAATCAAAGACAGGTTACCAGCAGTTAAGATGACTCGTACTTGTTGCATCCACATCTTTAGTTAGAATAACCCCTAACAAATGAAATTCTAAAATAAAAGAATAAAACCTGTGTGCATCCTTAAATGTGTGAGTATCCCCTCTATCTTCTAAGATGTTTTACAGAGATATGCAATATTTTTTTCTTTAAATTTTAAATCTGCATGACACCTTTATTAGTTTTCAATAAGTTCCCAGATGCCATATTTGGATATCAGAGTTTGTTTGTTTTTTTTTAATAAAACTTTACAAACAGGTACTTTTCTTGTTGCTAATTATCTTGCATAATATAGAACACATTTTAAAATGTTAATAGATTGATGGGGTGCTGTTTCATTTGGTCTCTAAGAGCAGCTGATAAGAGGCAGTGGCGCCTACAAAGATGTTTCATAGGGGGGCCAGATGGGACCACTAAAAATCTTGGGGTGGCACACTGAAACTAAACGCCATGATTTCAGGGTTTGAATCTACTATTATGGTAAACCTGCCTATAGAAATCATAAAGACTTAAGTAAACACCTACTCATATCTTTGTTTATTGTGTGATTTTTAATATTCCATCGCTGGCTGTGCATAATGGGATGAAACGCTAAACTGATGCTACTAAAATTTACCCTGGCCAGTGGGGTGGCCAGTGGGGTCTCCAGGGCATTGCACAGGGTGGCCATGGCCACCCCTGGCCACCCCCTGGTGGCGCCACTGATTGGAGGTTGCTGCTGTTCTCAGATACACTTTAACACCCATGGTCTGCTTTCCAGGCGGTGGCCCTAAATCTCCCGACCTCACTCTATCCTTGGGCTGCATTAAATTCCATAACCTATACACAATAAAATACTTTTTTATATTAACTGATTTTTAACTAAACTGGACATGTATTTCCATTGTTCTTGTACATTTTCTTTATTATTATGAAACATTCTGATATCCATGAAAGGTGTTTTACAAATAAATTTGACCTTTTTACTTACACTCATGAAACGCAATCAATGTATGGCTTTGCAGCTTGCTTCTAAGTTTTTGTTTGTTCAAAGCTTGTGTGTAATGGCAATTTCTGAAAGGAGGTTTTATGAAGTACGTAAGTTTTAAAAGTGGTTCAGGCTTACCCAGATAAGAGCTGCTAATAAAGTAAATTAATCTCTATTCATCAACATAATCTCAATCAATGTGTAAGAAATTTGAAGTTTTTAGCTAAACTGCTAGTTGGACAAATTGTATCTTAACAGTACTGAAAAATAATTGGAAATTAAACATTTTGTTTAAATCTACTGTTTTCAAGATTTACAGCTACATGAAATGTTGTAAGACGACTAGATGTTTCTTTTTTAAAATAAAGCAAATATATGGCGAGCAGGATTACAAAACATTACCAATGTTTTGCAAAAAAAATATTTTTAAGTCATTCATTTACATGTTTTCCTCCCACCACTGATTATACATACTTTAATTAAGGGCTGCTGGTTTCTTAATAATCAAAAGAGGAATTATACATTTTATGAAAAAATATATTTAAGTCCTTCTTGTTTATTATTTCATTACAGCTAACACTACTTGCTTATGTTTATTTTACCAGTGCCGAATATACACATCTTTGTTGCACATCATCCAGCTCTTTTTGTCTGAAAATCCCACAGTGTTTACGCTGCCGTCTTCAACGAGCGCCTTTCCGTCTCTCATTGGAATATTCAAGCCAATTAAAACCATGGGCCTATAAATAGCAGTCTATGATTATGTTGGCAGGGAGGAGAAATCCTGTATGAAAATTAGCTGTGTGGTATTAATGAAATGAGTGTAGAACATGTAATATAGTATTAAATTAAGTTATTCAGTGGGATTTTGGTTTATTGCCCTCAGCTGCATTGTGTGAGGTAAACTTACTGGATTTTATTTAGAAACCTAATTGAAATTTCTACTGAGGCTGTCTTTAGCAATTGCTTTTTCTTAATGGAAAGTTTGGATTTATTAATTTCTTTTTTTTTTTCTTTGTTTACTTTAAAGACAGGATCTTTTTTATTATATTTTAAAAACTGGATAATGATACACAATGCAGCTAAACAATATTCAGGATAGTATTTGCTATTGTTGTGAAATGAGCATATCAGAGATGATTATTTCCAGCAGCTTCCTGTCAGTCACATCTACAGTTATATCATATTTATCAAAGAATTGTTTTAGTATAATTGGTCACTAAAAACACAGCCTACTTGACTACAATTTTAGTGAACTGAAACCGATGGGTCACAGCAGAAGTGAGCAATGACTTTGACTTTGGTAATTAGACATTAATTATGCAAAACATATTTGAATATTTTTAATTTGTTTCTACCTTCTTGAAATATGGCATTTCCCAAATGTCTCCAGTAATTCAGTGACTGTGTTGTAGAGTGTACAGTATTTACCTCTAGATCAACTTTTTTTGCTGATAAATTGTATAATTACTGTAGATGTATTATAAAGTTTTCTACATTTCTCAGGCCTTATTTTGACAATTTACTGCACTGTTGTGCAAATCCTGTTTTTGTGTCTAAAAGCACTTGTTAGGCATTTTTGTTCTTAGAGACACGTGTGTTTAAATTTAACACCAGAGTTTACACTGAACAAAATTTGGACCCAGATTTCCGGGTCCAAAAGATAATGAATAGTGTTAGCCAAACAGTGAAGACTTTATTCAAGTTCCAAGTTCATGTTTAACTTTGTCTATGATTTACTTTCAATGGCCAAGCAATGGCAGCCATTCATTCATGCCTGGTATTTGGTGAAAAACTCTCCAACAGGAACATGGTGCAAAGTCATCTGAAATGCCATTTCCAAACAAAACACCTGTCACTAAAATAAAACAACATAACAAAAAATCTACTTTTATGAGATTAACAACAAATGTAAAGAAAACCCCCCAACATGAACTAAATCAGGAAGTTCCACACAGAAGCAACACTTGCCTGTTGAGCCTCTGTAGATGCCTTGATCTGATTAAAAACATACATTGGGTGAAATAAGTATTGAACAGGCCACAATTTTTCTCAGTAAATATATTTCTAGAGACGCTATTGACACGAAATTTTCACCATGTCGGCAACAACCCATGCAATCCAATATAGAGAAATCTAACCTTAAATATCCGGAAATTAGGTTATTTGTAATAATCTGGAATGGCACAGGGAAAAAAGTATTGAAAATGTGAAGAAAGGGAGGTGCAAAAAGGCATGGAAAAGCCAAGACACCAGCCGAAATCTCTCAGTAATTAGACAGCAGTCCTGCTGCTTGTCACTGCAAATTAATATCAGCTGGTTCAGTCCAAAACGATGGCCTATAATAAAGATATCACTGGTATCACACAAGAAACATCTCATGATGGATAAAAGTATAGGGCTTGCTCAAGACCTTTGTAACCTTATTGTTGCAAATTATAATGATGGCATTGGTTACGGGATCTGTAGACTTTTGAATGTCCCAGTGAGCACTGTTGGGACAATATTCCGGAAGTGGAAAGAACACAATCTCACCTTAAAACGACCACGACCAGGTGCTCCTTACATGATTTCTGAGTGAAAGAAATTATCAGAAGAGTCGTCCAAGAGCCGAATACCACCTGAGGAGAGTTTCAGATAGACCTGGAATTAGCAGCAGGTACACTTGTTTCAAATAAAACAATAAGTAACGCACTCAATCGCCATGGCCTGTATGCACGCTCACCATGCAAGACTGCACTGTTGAAAAAAAAGCATGTTTAAGTTTTAGAAAAGCTTGTGGAAGACTGGGAGAACATAGTTTGGTTAGATGAGACCAAAATTGAACTCTTTTTTGGGAGGTGGTAATTATGGAGTGGGCCTTCTTTTTCAGATATAGTACTAGCAAACTTTAAATAATTGAAGGAAGGATAAATGGAGAAATATACAGAGACATTGTTGATATAAAATTTGCTGCCTTCTACCAGGATGATGAAGATGAAACGTTGGAGGACACGTTGGCAAGAAAATGACCGCAAACACACAGCCAAGGAAACTCTCGATTGGTTTCACAGAAAGAAAATAAAGCTCAGCCAATCAACTGACTTGAATCCAATAGAAAATCTATGGAAAGAACTAAAGATCAGAGTACATAGAAGAGGCCCATAAAACCTTCAAGATTTGAATACCGTTTGTGTGGAAGAATGGGCCAAAATCCCACCTTAGCAAAGCATGGGTCCAATTTATCCATACAGACGGTGTCTTGAAGCATTGCCAACAAAGACTTTTGTACAATGTTTTTTTTTTTTTTTAATCACTGTGTTCAATGCTTTTTCCTTTTGCCATTTCACAATTTTATAAATAATAAAATTTCTGGATATCTATGGTTTGATTTCTTGTATGTGTGGATTACATGGATTGTTGCCGACACCTGGTGAAAATGTCATGTCAATAGCACCTCTAGAAATATATTTACAGAGAAAAACGGTGGCGTGTTCAATAGTAATTTCACCCGCTGTAGCTCAAGTCCCTATTTCAGGTGGCTTATTTGCCAGACACACTCATAACTGAAAAATATCCAAGAGTAGGAAAAATACATTACAACTTGATGATTCTCCAAATATAAGTCAACACTTTCAGATCTTGGGGAATGCGTGTTTCTTGGATAGAGATAATATAAGAGTGACATTGTATTTTGAAAGGCACTGTCAAACAGAAAACAAGGAAAATTAATAGGAGGGTAAATTTTCGTTATGTGGAAGAAATAGACGAGTCTTTGCAGTGATGGAGCTGCAGCAATGATCAGATGTGAAGGAATAAACCCAGCCGTTACTTTTACCCTTTGCTCTCTGCTTAGTGAATCTCTTGTTGCCAGTCATCCTTTTTGCATGATGACAATGATGACCATCATAAAGTTTAATGATAGAAAAAGAAAGAAAGAAATTAAAGTTTGAATAAAAATAATTTTTGGATATATCTGTGTGAGGAACTGGAAGCAGAGGATAAATATTATTGATCCATATAGAGGGCCAGTGTTACAGTCCTGTGTAAATGAGCTGCAGGAGGAACTTTAGACATATGATTACTCAAATCAACTAGAAAGTGATGTGTGCTTGGCAAAGTTGGCAAACCGCAGAAGAGACAATTCATCATCAAGAGGTATTGAACACAAAACTGAGAGGTCGAAATGAAGATATGCAAAAAAGCCTGGATAAGATAAATGGATTCTGTTTGAAGGTGTTCCTCTGGCAGCAACCACTGCAAAGTATAAACTTTGAGACGTTCCTTCTCACTGAGACGTGGCAGGATGTCAACACTACTTTACTGTGTAAGGTAATAGATAAACATTTGAACACAAGTAAGATCATCTTATTTTTTTTCAGCCTTCACTGAGTGGCATGATTCGGTTTGGGAGCCAAGCATCAATTGCAAGAGAGAGCATAACTTTAGAAGAGCAAGAGGAACTAGCTGAGGCGCTGCTAAGGTTTGCAGATCACTTAAAGGAGCTGAGCTTTTAAAGCCTGTCTGCTATAAAAAACTAAACACAGAGATAAACCGAGAGCAGTAAGTAATTAGCAATGTGTGTTTCTTTTTTAAATTTCCTCCAAGATATTTGATTTGTTCCTCCTCTAGAGAAGGTGTACTTTTACCCTTAGTAAATATAAATAAATAGGGATGTCCCTATACATTTTAATTTCCAATACGATAAAAATATTGCGTCTTTTTGTGTTGACTGACAATGATACTGAAAAGATATATCAGTACGAATTATACCAACTTTTCTCACTCAAACAGAGACCATATAGGTGTGGGAACACCTGACCAATTTATTATTAACTACTAATGGGTTACATACATTTTAAACAGAAGCAGATAGAAGTGAAGTGTTTCTATCAGTAAGCCAATATCAGAGATTTTAAATAGAGGACAAAATGTTCCAATACTTTTACTTTTGGCTGATTTCAGACCAATATCTGATATCAGTATCTCATCAAGACATCCCTATAAACATTTTCAGACGTTATTTTTATTATCCTGATATCCCTGTCATCTGAAGTTAGATTGAACTAGATTTCTGTTGCCAGTGGCTGTTTAAAAGATATTATAATCTAGAACCTTTAAACTCTAAAAACACTGCCACAACTTTTTGGCATGTTGTGATTTTTGATCAACAAGTAATCTGAAATGTCAAAAACTTGTCCAAGTTCCATCAAAGCGTTAAAATGTAGTTAGCTAAAAAACCAATAACAGACAACAAAGCATTGGTATGAATGAGAAGAAATGGCCAAAGTACAGTAAAGAGGAGGGAGGGTGTCCATGACTCTCGCTCTACAAACACAAAGTCAATTCCAGTGAAGGAAGCATAAGGATACCTGATGCTGCCGCTTACTCCACCTGCCCACTCAGGTTTCCCAGGAGAGCATTCTGCTAGCCACCAGACAAAAGCAGCGCAAAAAGCCAACACCTTTCTTCTCCCAAGGCACTCGAACACAAAAGGAGGAGGAAAAAAAGCGATACAACACCTTTGTTTGCAGAGATTAAAACATGTTGCTTTCTCTTGCCTCCCTCCCATCCTCTTTCCTTTACAGGTAACTCTACCAGGCTAGATATGCACTGTTACTGTCAATGAACTCTTCTTCCATTCTTGGATGCTCATAAAATCTGCCTTATTATTTTCTGTGTTTCCCATTGTCTGGATGTCTTTGTGGCATTTGTTGTGATGCTGCGAGTAGCTGATCACGCTTGGCACAGAGTGAATGTGAAGGGCTATCTTTTGCTTTGCCTCACCTTTAATATGGGTATAAAGTTGGTGATGTGACTAGATTTGTTGCCCGCCCTGATTGTTGAAGAAACTAAATAACTCATAGGAAATCTGAGTCCGATAATTACAGCTCTGGAATTTATACACACAAACACCTAGTAGCACTGAGGCTTAAAACAAATTTGTATTTAAAGAACACTTCAGTTTTGTGCATAAACACCAGATAGATTTACCCCCTCCTTAACACCTACGAGTAGTTTTTTTTTTTAACGAAGGTAAAAGCTGAAAAGTGCAACAAGACACACGCCAAATCACTTCAGAGGTGGCAGGGCGTTTGGCCCCAAGATGAGCAGCATCTCCACAGGGGGGTTTCTGCCAATCTGGCAACCCCAGCAGGAGGTCTCACTCTCATCAAGCACTGTGGGATCCAGACCACTTACCTACCTTCTATTGTCCATGCAGGCATCACAGTAGGACCCACAAGTTATGTAGCACTTATCCCATTACGCATAGCTTCAACATTTAGGACACACTCAGCAAAAACTGTTCATTTTGAGTTATGTGGCTAAAACGTAAAGCAGGAAATTGGTTATATTGTTTGGTTACCTGCTCTGTCCTTTCAAAATTCACCTCTATTGTACTGAAAGCAAAGCTGGAGTTCTGTGATGGTAAATTCATGCTGTTTCATTATTGTCCTTCCCTGAGGAGGAATAGTTTGAAATCTAGTCAGAAAAGAAAAGAACCTTGATAACAGCTTTAAGAAGATTGAAAGTATGGAAATAAATCAAAATTGGACTTTCCATCATTTTTAAAGGTGTCTTATTTCAAAGAGCTACAACTGGTGGCTCTAGTAGAGAAAGCAGAGAGAGGCCATTAAAGCAAAGGTTCTGGATGTGTGGACATAAAGTTTTTAGATATGCAAACTGTTGTTAATGTGTGGATTTTACTTTTCAGCCCCTTTATCAGCACACATATCATGATGGAAGCTACTTTACTGTAGTGTCATTAAATTATCACAAATCCTTGTGTAGGTTATTGGACTGGACATTTTGTACTCTGCTCATTTCCTTAAACATCCTCCTCAGTAGACCAATTATTTGAAGGTATAGTAGAAGATTTTCGCACATTTATGAAAAGATTCGCCCTCTCTATTAAAAAAATAAATAAAAACTGACATGCACAACCCTGTACCCACTCCCAAGAGGAAAAACCTATTAAACACGTGCTATAGCATGCAAGAGCCAATTTCTCCTTATGCATACTCTGTTTAAAAGGTTGTTGTTTGCATCATTCATACAAGCTTACTTTCCAAAAGAAGATTTGCAATTTTTCCACTATTCCAGACTCACGACCAGTAAGTGAAAATGTGTAGAGCATGTAGTACGGCCTTAGGTAAACATATCACCAGAATGATTGACAATTAGGAGGACCAGTTAGTTTGAAGATCCACCCGGAAAAACGAACATCCTCCACTATACCTTTAACTTATGAACTGGTATTGGAGGATGTGGAGACCTTGCTATCACCATTTCATATCAGTTAATAATAATTGAAATGTATTGATCTGGCAATGGAGAAATTTACCTCTGCATTTAACCCATCCCCTTGGGAAGCAGTGGGCTGCTATTGTGTGGCGCATGGGGAGCTGTTTTGGGTCGTCTTGCTCAGGGACCCTTAGTGCAGGCTGCGGGGATCAAACTGGATACTTGCAACCTTCTCCGAGCACAAGCACAATGCTCTAACCAAGAAGCCTAAACTCGCCAAGTTAGCCATGAGTTTGGGGTTTTTTTGTGCTTGCTTTTTATCTACCTGCTTCTTGATTTTGGACATAAAAATAAGTGCAAAATTAGGAAAAAACATGTGCCTTTAAATATCTGAAGTAATTAGAAAACTGTATCCTAAGATATGTTAATGGTTTTATGCAACTTTTCAGCGGAAATGTAATCAAGGCGACTGACTGCTCTCTGTGAATGTTCTTTTCAGAAAAAAAGCTGAATGTATAAAAGCTATTCCTCAAACCCTTTCTCTCAGTCCCACTTGGAAAAAATAAGAAGGGAAGTCATGATAATAAGGTGGGTTGGGAACATGTAAAGTTGGGTGTATTGAAGGGCCGTGTAAGCCCACCTAATCCTCCCTTGCAGCATTGGTTATGTCATTAGAGCTGTTTAGGTTGCCTGTACAGTGACAAAGGCCCTATTCACTTCAATAGCCCTCAGCTAACAGACTGCACAGATCTGCTGCTTTAAATCTGACCGCTAGAAGTCAGAGTGGATTTTTAAAAGTGGGGATATTTACAAACAAAGAAAATATAAGATCCAGATAATGAAGGAAAAAAAAAATAAATATAAAACACATTAAAAATGTTCTCAGCAGCTTTATTTTTGTGCAAATTTCAGGCAACACAGTAGCTGAGAGACAAAAGATGTCCTCTGCCTCTCAAACTCTACAAGTCTGGACATGGCTACATTATCAGATATGTAATGTCATTGTTTTTTTTTTTCCTTTCAATGTGAGAGAAAGCAGGTGGCAAAATGTTTCCTTTAGCAAAATCCACTCAAAGGAAACCAGTGTATTCTTACACAGACTGCTGCGACAAAACAATTTCTAATCCTTTACTTGAGGGACCAGTCTAATGTGATACAGTAGCAAGGAAAGCCATTTAAGATATTTTACATTTAACATGTTTAAAAAGTAAAAAAAAGAAATAATACAGTGCGATTTAGAACGGTAAATTCCAAGCATGTCCCATCATTCAAGTTTTTCTTGTGAGAGCTGACTTTCTTATTGAATCTGGTCAAAAAAGACAAGATGGCACCACGCAGTGTTTAAGGCAGCCTTTTCTTACAGGAGTACAGTTTACTCTGACACTTATAGGATTACACAACATAAGGGTTTTACTTAGTAATATATGGTTTATGAGATGGAAAAAAAAACTTTTGTCTTTCTGAAGACAAACTGCAACTGCCTTGTTTTGAGTCACATATTGTTAGATGTCTATGTGTGCACTCCAAGCTTGGGCAGATCCTATATGTTCTGTGCATCTACGTAATTTCCTAAAGGGTTGAGGTAGCAGAGATTAACGAGTTGACAAGTGTAAACACTGAAACACAGGAGATCACATACATTACAGTATGACCAAAACACAGAAGCTCTATTGCTGTTGGCTGCAGGTCTTATTGCTGACATAAACATAAATTTGCTCAGATGACAGATTAAGTTTTGATATACTCTTAATTTCAGCTACTATGAACCTTTCATCATATATTAAAATGTCTCTACCAAACACAATAAATTATCTTTCATCAAGCTAATTACCAATTTCACTGCTTCGATCATAATCGAAGTAAAAATACCTGAAATTGAGGCTTTTTTCCAGAGGGTCCATTATCTAATTACAATAGATAAGCTCAAAGCTAAAATAAATAAAATATAAGGCCACCTTAGCCCATGAAATGATTATGAAAAGTGCACTCGGTCACAGAGTACTAAAAAAGAAAGAAGTTATTTTTCTTCCTTCAAAGAATGGCTGATATTTAAGACTTTTGATATAAGACAAAATTGCTAGTTAAGATACGACTGGTAGTCAAAAAACAAAGATTTTCCTCTCAGTAATGCACCTAGACTTGCCCTGAATGAAAACTTTTTAAGATGGATCTCATTTGGGCTGCTCTTTGAGCTGATTCTCCCTGAGGGCGCCGGTGAAGGTGGCCGTCCATACATGCAGGGCCGTTCCAGCTGACAGAGTGAGGAAGAAGAGGAAGGCCACTTGGAAACCAAACCAGTCCACCACTCCACCGGCCAAAGCACTGAACATCAGCTTCCCGAGAACCTCCAGAGTAGCCAGGAAACTATAGTGGGTGGCCTAAAAAGAAGAATGACAAAAGAAAAATGTTTTAGAAGAAAAATGTTTGTTGCAGGGGATGATGAAGCAGAGCAAGAGTGAAAGGAGTTAAACATTTTAAAAAAGACACAAAAACAAAATTTAAACAGATTGATCTTTTTAATTTAAAAAAAAGAACAATTAGTGACAGAAGACAAGAGAAAACTGGACAAGAGGTTTGATATGCAGAGGAAGAAGAACCATAAACCAGGATAATAAAACAAGAGAAAATCCACCATTTTGTTTTTGTTTTTAACCAAAAAAGATCCTGTTAAGCGAGTAAAAGTCTAAAATGTGACAGAACTCAGAAGTTTGATTTTAACTCCTGTCCTAGAGCAGCTTCACTGGCTCTCTGACAAATCTTTTATCATCTTATCATCTCATCTTCTCAGGTTCGAAGCCATCTACAGTTGTGTTCCTTCATAATAATCTGACCTTCGATGGGTCTCCATCACCACCAGATACCTTAGATCAGCCTATTTTATCACTGTGGGACCTTCAGTCGCTTTTTTGTCCATATCCATATTTCACTGCCATCCAACCAACAATACATCCCATCTCTCTCACTGTTCAAATCCCAATCTGAAAAAAACATCTCTTTCACATCAGTGCATCCCATCTTGGAGTTCACTTTATCTATTTTATTTTTTTTTTTACCTGTAATAGTATTTGTACTGTCATAAATGTTTTATTTGGTTGTATGTTTGCTTTGAGCTGTACAGCATGCTTAAGTGTCCTGAACGATCCTTTAAATTAAAACATACTTGATTATTATTATAAAATACTTGAAAAAGCAACACATCATGGCCTGATCTTAAGATCAGAGATATTTATAGTTTGTTACCAAGGCAGCGCTCCAAGGCAGCGGCCAAGAGCAGCTCCTCTCGACAATTTCACGACATATGCCGCTTAAAACGAAATAAGCTGGACATCGGGCCCGCATCTATGGTGGCCGGCACCTGCTGGAGCTACAGTCACAAGGTGTTTTGAATGCTGATGTTTTTGACCGTCGGGGGAGCTGCAGAGTGCTGAGGACGGATGTCGGCGAGGCAGGAAAATAACAGCAGGAGGAGGAGATGCACGAGATGGAGAAAGCGAGGCTGCAGAGGGGGGCTAACTGCGAAGCTAAAGATAGATCCCCACAGACCATCGCTTCCATCAATCCTGCTCTCCAATGTCCGCTCTTTGGAAAACAAAATGGATAATTTCCAACCCGAACTCTCTTCAAAAAAGGAGATATGTAACTGCTGCGCCATCATTCTGACGGCGTATTGGCTGCGTCCAGCAGTACCGGACGGTGCTGTTGGCCTGGGGGGGCTGATGCTGTACCACGGCGATAGAAACAAAGAGCTCTGCGTGAATGGAGGCTCCTCTGAGACCGTTCACAGGCAATCTTCGGCATCTAGAGGGGAAGCACAGCCCTCTGCAAGTGAAGATGAGGACAGCACTCTAGATGCTTCCCTGCCAAATGCTGAAACATCCCCAGCCGGCTCCTCCCGGCCCCCTCCGGCTTCCACACCTTCTCCAGCATCGTCTGTCTCAGCTAAAGCTGCCGATGGCACCACTGCTGCTTCAACCACGTCAGCCTCTTCAACCCAGGGGGCTACCATGATCGTCATCACCGTCCTCTTCCTCCCCTGAGCCATGAGAAGCAAGTGCTTCAGGAGGCAGTAGTAGCAGCTCAACAACAACTGCTGCTTTTCTGCATGTTTCCAAGCGATACAAGGCTTTGTCTATATAAGACACAAACTCACTGCGGATCCAGACATTTGAATTGAGAAAGCTTCCTGGAGAGGTGGCGAAACATCTTCAAATCTTGGAAACCAAGTCCAGTGGATACTTTTTTTTAATTTTTACGGAATGACTATCAGTCAGAGCATTGACTGAGAATCTTCATCAGCAACTGCTGCTTACCTTATCAAGGCTACACTTTAAAAAATGAAATTGTCTAGAGAGCTGTTCTTAACGAAATTTCTTATACAAAATGACAAAATAAATCTGTCCAAGTCTAAGTCTCGAAGTCTATTTATCAGACTGGGAAGAGTCATGTCAGAGCCTTTAGTATTTATTCACAAAAACAGAAAACATGGAAAAGTGGTGAACTTGCCCAGGAGTTATTAGCCTTCAAAAATGACACCCAAAGGGCATCAATGACTCGTCCAAGAGGTCGCGTAAGTATTCTGTTTTTATCATGGTACATTATGTTCTTTTTTGCCTGATGAAAAGATTCACCTTACAATGGATCTAAATACAATCAACATAAGAATGATCTCGTTTTTTTTAAATATACTATCAAAAACCTTGTTGACCAAGAGGTGAGGATCTCAGGGTGACTTCAGAGAGCGAGAGCTTCAGGGGCAGCCTATGGCAGCGCTCCGATGCAGAGATCTCTGAAAGCCTGTGTGACCAAAGCAAAATGGAGTGTCTTTATCCTGAGCAACTTGTTTCACAGATTTTGTTTCTTTCTCCTCGGTATCCTTCACAAGCACTCATGCTATCAGCTTTCTGTTACTGGATAGCACTACTTTCAGTAACACGCACATGCTACTGAACATGTGCCAAGACAAACTGATGCTCTTTCTGTTCTGAGAATCCCAAGTAATAAACAAATAGATCCTTCCTAAGCCTAATAAAACTCTTATCCAATTTTTTAAAGTTTTGCTCATAATATTGATCAGAATTTATAACAGATTCCTGCTTTTTTTCGTTACTGTTACACGCAAAAGGAGTCACTGTCACTGCGATAATCATAATTTGTCACTTTTCAAAGATTGACTGAGTGGCGTCTAAACGGCTTTTTCTATCACCTTTAGGCCCAGATTTAACGGGGACAAAAGGAGTTTGGCCAAAAACATGAAAACAAAAGAGGAGAGCAAAATTTTAGGAATCAGTCAGAGCATTTAAAAATGAACTTGGTATGGTAGACGGAGGCAGATGAAGACAGAGAGAAAAGAAGAAAGCAATAAATGATTTAATAAATATTGATGTTGAGATTTCACAGTTGGAAACAGCTGGTGAGAAGCGGCAGGTAAAGCAGGGAGCAGGTGTGGTAACGCCCCTTTCTGACAACCCCTCAAGTAAAATGACTTTATATTACAAAATAGTACATAAAGCCAAGTCAGATTAGAGAAAATAAAAACAAGGAAAGAACATAGACTTTCCTTTCTGGATCAGAGGGAAAAATAAGGGATTTAGAAAGGCGTAGGATATGACCTAACACTGCTGAATAACACGACTGGCACCCGAAACAAATCAAGAGAGCACACAGTGAGTGAAGTCTTTGTTACCTGAATGCTTTCCTCTGCCCTCTGGGTGCAATGCATCATGGTAGTGAAGGTGAGCGTGGTGATGAGACCACCCAGGAAGTGTTGAACGCTCATGCTCAGGACTGCCATTCCTGCAAAAGCAAAGACATGGAAGGAAAGTAAGTCTTATTCAATCTCAAAACATCTGCATCTGAATCCAAATTTAACAGAAAAAAACACTATCCTGACGAATATAAAAGCTATATTACTCCGTTTTCCTCATACTTTTTCTATGTAAAAGTCAAAGTAAAGAGATAAAGCAGAAAGAAAAAGGTAAGATGCTGAGGAGTAGAGTCTACCCCCCACACATACATCTCCAAAAACACATGTAGTGTTATCCTCTAAGGGGAAAGTGGCAGAGCAGTGTTAGTGGGAAAACACAGAGGAACCACAGAGCCTATCTGTCTCTTCTCCCACGAACACTGAATTATTCACTGAAGACGGCAGAGTTTTTGCCGAATAAGTATCTTCAGTCAGCGATGCGAAGCTGCCGGAGTCAAACAGACACTCTGCCTGATCAGACTGGAAGAGTGGGAAGCGGAGTGTTATCATGTAATATTGAAAATCTGAAACCGAATGTTTTTCTGTTTCCTTTCTTTTTGTTCCCCTCCGCTTTAAGATTTCTGAAATCTTTGTCAAGCTTTGGAACAGAGGCAGAATGATGGGCCCTGACGTTCAGCTTGAGAGGTTTGATAGGGAAGCTGATATATTTGGTAAAGTCAAATGGAGGAGTAGAGAATGCCAAACACTACCAGACTGGCTGTCCAAGGTAATCAAATGTGTTATTTGTGTCAATTTTCATAATTTTATTTTTTTTTATAAGATCCAAAGGAAATGCTGAATATCTGACTGTCATTATTTAAACTGCACTGTTTGGAAAATGTGTTGAAAAAGCATCAGCTGGAGCTGCAGTTTGCAAGATTAAAGAGAGTTGATTCCTGTTGGTAAGTTTTATCAGCCCTTATTTTGTTTGAGCCACAGCAGGGGTCCTGGGGATGCAGAGGCATCTTAGATCTCTGTAGTTTGTATGTTTTATTCCCTTTCACAGTTAAAAGTCTTTGCACCCTTCATTATCAGCACATCAAACTAATTGTATACCACCCTAACCTATACATGAAAAAAAATATATATATATCAACCTATCTGTAGGTGAGAAAGTGATCATTCCCATTGTGAAATAAAGACGAAACAATGACTAACCAGATTCTTTGGAAAGCTGAATTCATTTTTACCAGCCAAAATCTGTGAAATCTAAATTATTTAATGAAACTAATCAAGTTCAAATATCTGAAAAAGAGACAAACCATGGCCCTACCTACAGAAATATAACACCAAATTCAAGGTGGAAGTTACACAAAGCCAATCTGAACACCACGAAGGACAAAACAAATTTTTGTCTCACATTCCTAACCTTAAACTTGATCTCAAGGACTTTGGAAAAAAAAACAATTGGTGGACTGAGAACTTATGAGGGATGGAACGGTTTTTGAAAACCGTCCGACCCGT
>NW_015150846.1:666865-668345 GCF_000732505.1 Cyprinodon variegatus
GAAATGATCCATGGTTTCCGCGAATCATTAAAAATAATTGCAATTCATACATTTTTGGGGATTTTTTCAATAATTTAATTTAAAAAAAATTTTTCATTAATTTTAATAATTTTTATTTTTATTTTTTTTTTCGGTGTAACAATAAACATATACCGAACCGAACCGAAAACCATGACCACGAAACCGTGAACCGAACCGAACCGTGGATTTTGTGAACTGTTCCAGCCCTAGAACTTATATTCATATAACGGCATAGTCTGTATATTTATATACAGACTATATGCTTATGATATTCTTTTTTCTAATTTTCTACAACTTTTTTATTTCAAAAAAGGGAAACTCAATGTAAACCCAAATCAGTGTTTTTATCTTTATATCTTCTATCCGTTGTGCTACAGTTATCTATAAAACCTGTACAGGTGAATACATGCACCTGTGAAGCTCAATTTGAATCAATTTGACTGTATGATCTGGTTGAACTGTAAAGTGCCTTGAGATGACTTGTGTTTTGAATTTGGCGCTGTATCAATAAACTGAATTGAATTGAAAAATAAACTGAATTGAATTGAAGATATTTATGCCTTTAATGTTAAATTCATGCACATCACACATCTACAATACTGTACATGAAGTCTGGGCTTTCTCTTATAGCCCCAAAGTCCAGATTTGGGGTATGTTGAGGATATGATATAACTCTAGTTGGCTCCTAATTTGGTCCGTGGGAGAGGCCTAGTTCCTCCAGGTGATAGGCTGGTGACCCCTGATCTATATCATCATTACAGAGTATAAAAATACCTTCTTCAATACTTTCTTGATATACAGTTTTAGGGTTATGAACAAAACTTGATCATAGTCCACCAGTTACACGTTACTAAATTAATGTGGTCAAAATATCCAGAAGCAAATAAGTCAGAAATTCATGACTGTTCCTAAAATGTGAGGCTAGAAATCAGAGCTCCACTTGGCTAAACCCACAAAGCAAAAAGAAATTCAGAGATGGTAGAGAAGCATTACCTTAAGATATATGTACCCACATAAAAGTAAAAAAAAATATTTATTAAAAAGGTCTTAAGTATAAGTAAAGAATTGTTCGGTTAAAATTCCACTAAAGTAGGCGGACATTATTGACTATAACTTACTATCTGATAACTTAAATTTTCAGATAGATAAAATAGTTCGTAAAGTAAAAGGGTAAGTAAATGATACATGTTAGAAAAGTCAAAAGTAGTACAGCTAACAAAGCAATGTACTATTAAATTTATACTCACTTAACTTCAGAATAGGACACCAGAGTCGTCAAACTGAAAATAGTATTAGAAAAACTAAGTTTGAGAATAAATAAGAAGACTTGCTTTAACGTTAAGTTTGTAGGTAGGTGTTTGCATCTGGTTTTTGGTAAAAATATTTACTCTTAATTCAGTGTAGTAGGAAGAGGTGGGTGTAGTAGTAAGAAATTACATAAAGGGTGAATTAGATTAAA
>NW_015150846.1:670291-672554 GCF_000732505.1 Cyprinodon variegatus
TATATGTAAGGGTGCCATTTTTGAGTCAATTTGCAAACTGTTGTATTTTCTTGTAAACTTTGTTTAAATCTCCAATATTTTTCCTCAAACTGTCTTGGTGTTGAACTTTTTCGGTTGGATGGTAGCTATTACTGTCGAGCTTACTAACTTGACATTCTTGTTTTACATACAGTTTCTTACCTTTCATAAGCGGAGAAGGTTCTAGTACTGTAAGTAAGGAACTCTGGAAGACCATGCTGATGGTTCGCAGCACGAAAACCCGACGCATCATAGCCCCGATGCTAAAGAAAAAAAAAAAAAAACACAGAACCAAAAAGAGCATTAATGAACCTCCAGTTTCATATCGTTACATTTAGAGACATCCAGACTCTTATTGTATCGCCTACAATAAAACTAACACACATTCATGGACACACACATTTACATGGCAGCAAGCGCGTAAGTAAACAAGTCCCCAGACACTAATTGATTCCCTGTTAGTGCAAAGAAATCATCCCCCTGTGGGTTTGATTCATGACGTAATCAATAACCTAAGGAGATCCTCAGCATGAGAGAGATAATTAATCACTGTTAACATACATACAAACACACAGACACACACAAATGGGCACTCGCATTGTTGATGTGACAACAGGGATTAACAATGCCAATCACTCAGAGGATACCTGCCACTCAAAGGCTTGCGTGTGTTTGTTTATGCTTTTCTGCATGTAATTATTTATGTGTAAAAAAGACTGTGAGGAAGAAGGGTCTGTTTCACAAAGCAGACTATTTAATTTAAAGGGGTAAGGGCCCTGTCTACACTTTACATATTACCTTCCACCTTTTGATAGACATCCACACAGAAATAGCTTATTTTGACACTGTGACTGGAGATGGAAATTTATATTAATTATATATTAATATAAATTATATATGTATAACGGGTGCAAATTTCTCACGGAATATGCTCAGTTTTCTGTTCCAGTGAGTTAAAAAATAAGAATAAAAGAAAAAAAAAATAGTAAAGAGTAAAAATAAAGTTTGATTAGTAAAAGTAGTAGAGTTTGATACTCTAACAAATCTCAAAACTATCCTTTATTAAATTATGCCTAAGAAAAATTGTGTTTACAAATGCAACACACAATAACCAATCATTGGAGAGTGTTTATTAGAACTTAAGGTGTTGCTCTTATTGGTTTAAAATAAATTTTGGTTATCAATGAATGCAAACTTCTACATAAGTAGATATTATGCATGCAACAAAGATAAGTAGCAATTCATTACATAAGTAGAATGGGGCAATTTGCAGCACTGCTGCCTTGCACCAAGAAGGTCCTGGGGTCTCTTTGCATATAGCCTGATTGTCCTCCCCATGCATGCATAGGTTCTCTATGCATAGGTTCTGAGCGTTACTGCCATTTTACACGTATTTCAGCCCCAACCCGCTCCACTGTGCTGAAAATGTATCTGCCCTCCTAATTCACATCACTGCTCATCTGGGGTGCGAAGCCTGCAGTAATATTGCAAGGTTTTTAAGTAAATACAGCTGTTTTTAGTAAACTATATTGAAAATATGGATCCTGGTATCATACGATTTACTTTTGGATTTCTGAATACTTACTGCAGTCATGTTTTAACATTCAGATTCAAAAATACAATCAAATCGCATTTTGCCTGCATGCTGCATGCAGTTGGATGCAGTTGCATGTACTATCATACAGAGACAATGCAATTGTTCTAACTGGCTATAATTGTAGCGTATTCACTGCATAGCTTACAGCTGGGTGCAGTGGAGGCTATGTAAATTAAGGTTTCTAAATTTCCAAAAGGTGTGCGAGGGGCCAGGTTTTTGTTACCTGATGGGGATTATTTTGTAGGATTATGCTACATTTTGGGGACCTATGGTGTGTTTACATCGAACGCGAACTCTGCAACATTTTCGCCGAATTTGCAAGTTTTTCTTGAGTCATGCGAATTTGCCCAGGGGGCGAAAGGATCTTCTGTCATCGAGTCTGAATGTTGTTGATTTCCACAATGGCAGACATTGATTTCTAGGAGCAAATCGCAGTGCTTTTTGCATTTTTGAAAAGCCGAATAAAACCTTCAACGTCCCTAGGTTCAAGATATTCCGGGTTCTCCTCCAGGAAATACCTACTTCCGAGTATCTGGGACCCACCTTGGGGGCTCTGCTGTTCTGCATTGGTGAAATAATTACCTGGACAACAGAGGGTTAGATGAGATGGCATTCTGAAGCTCAGACAAGAGCAGCGGAAAATCATTG
>NW_015150846.1:673009-688881 GCF_000732505.1 Cyprinodon variegatus
AGGTGTGAATCAAGTTCAGGGTAGGTTTACGGTTAGGCATGTGTTTCTAATAGTTATGATAAGGGTTAGGTTTAGGAATTGTGCAGGAAATGTACGGGAAATGAATGGAAGTCAATGGACAGTCGCCACAAGGATATTTTAACAAAAAGTGTGTGTGTTGTTGTATGTTTTCAGAAATGCCTTTGACTGGTGTATTTTAATTGTTAACCCACATAACATTAGTTTAAGTTTGTGGTCCAACTATTTTCTATATGCTTTACCATCTGCTTCTAATCACATTTTTATCTTAACTTGCATTTATTCAGTTTTTCTTTTCCTTATAATTTACTGTTTAATTCAGGTAAAGCATTCTGAATTCTCTTTGCACCGCATTATGCTATACAAATCAACTTGCTTTGCCTTGCCTTGGCCTGCAATGGACTGGTGACCTGCCCAGGTTGTACCTGGCTTTTTGCCCATAAACTGCTGGAGATAGGCATCTGCCTTCTTATGACAATACAGACAATTAATGAATAAATGTAGAATGACAGCTTATGCTCTCTGATGGTCATCAATTGAGAAGCATCCATCTGCATTCGAGGGTACGGCTATTTTCAACTTTTCCAATCAATGCCAATCACCAAAATTTTTGGACATTATGGTTCATTTAATATGTGAAGGCCAGGACAAAAGTGAGCTAAAACTGGTGGATGAGAAGTACAGTAAGTCTGGGCGACATGGCCTTAAAATCAGATGTTTTGTGGTACTATTGTGATACCAATAAAAATTATGAAAAAAAAAAAAAACACTACCGGTACTCTGATTCTTTAAAATTGTTCTTAGGTGACTGTATGCTGTGAGTCATGGTACAGCAATTATAGCCCCACAATTACAAATGCTGCTCTGAAAAAATGTACAAATTTGAAATAACCTTCTTCATGAAACCAGCTAGAAAAAGAAGTGTTATTTAAATAAATTAAGATCCGGTAGAAACAACATTTAATCATAGTCTCAAAGTTTACCAATGCCCCAATGGAAAAAATGAAAGGTAACGAAGAGAAACGTAATAATAAAAAATCATAATTAACCCATTTTTTTTTTTATCATTGCTAATTTCAATTACTTGTTTGGGGACTAAATCAAATTTGCTGTCATGAATAGAAAGTCATGACAATAATGATAAATATCCACCCTAAGGTCTGTGGATTAGCTTCCTGCCAAGAGCGACTTCTTTTTCATTAGTGTCGTGTTTGGCCCCGATAGTGATACTCGATACCTGGCTGTGCAGTATTGGCCGATACCATACCGATACCATCTGTTTGAAACTGATGAGTGTGTGTATATATGAAGAAACTGCATACTGCTTGGATGTAAAATAATTGCCATCGTGGCTTTGTCAAGCTGCTGCCTACTTTTGGGGAGGAAAAAATAAAAAGACTAATACAAAGTGAACCCAGTAAAACTTTATATTGCCTATCCGGATTGGCTGACAATATTTGAATAAACTTTTGGCTTTCAAAATGGTATCAGTGCCCTATTTGTTGGTACTCGCCAATACCGATATCACCATTTTAGTGCAGTATCGGGACACTAATTTTCATTAGACTTCTAAAGTGCACTACTAGCATTGATTGTGAAAATGGCAGCACCATATCATTGAAGTATGGCATACTTAAAGAACCTAAACCCAATTACTGATTCACCCCTACTGGTGACAAGACAGTTTGTAACTTGAAACTCAAAAACTATTTCTCTAATCAGTGGTAGCAGGTCATGCTCACTGTTCCTTTTGCCTGCACAGAACTAGGGAAGAAAGCGTTTAGCTGTGCAGCTCCTTATGTGTGGAATGTTTTACAAAGAAACTGGAAGTTGACTGAGTTTTTATCTTTAAATCTTTTAAGTTGAAATTGAAAGAATTTGAAGCAGCCTCAATGATCTGTAATTGTTTACTTGATACGTTTTTTACGTACCTGTCATTTACTTTAATGTATCTCTGTTTTTTATGTAACTTTGCTGCCTCTTGGCCAGGACTCCCATGAAAAAGAGGTTTTTAATCTCAATGGGAATCGTTTTTTCCTGGTTAAATAAAAAATAAAAAACCCAACAATATAGGATCAAGAGAGTGAGGGTTTTTATGCAGATAACAGGAAGGCTAAACTAATCACAGCATGTCATGTCATCTCCTGGTTACCATATTGATCTACATTTTCTAGCATATGCACACTAGGGCTGCTGTTTTAGTAAGGCTAATCATTTTAATTATGCTAATTAGTATCAAATGATAAAGATTCTGAAATTTCATTTTCAAATCATTTTGTTTTTTTTATAAGAAGAATATAGTAAAATACTGCTTTACAAAGCCTTTTCCATTATACAACTGAGTAATGTAACGTTTATTTATTAAAACGTCATGACAGGAAGGATAGGAAACAAAAACAAAAAAATAGTTGGAGCATCCACACTTTTTCCAAATCAATTTTTTTAAGGGTGCACTCTTTACATAAAACAAACTCGATTTATTGAGAAACATTTTCATTAATAAAATATTTAATAATTGTGTTAAAAAAACAGAAAACAAACCAACAACCTTATTTTCCACTGGATTCCCTCTCTCCACAGTAAGCCAAGCCTATCCCTACCTGCTTCTGGAAAACCAAGCCTCTACCATTCACATGCTAAAGACATTCTTCTATTTGCTTCTTCTTTACCTCCTTTCTCAATGATAGCCTTTCATATGACGCTTTCTCAAGAGATCCTAAAGTGTGTGGCTGTAGGGGTGTGTGTGAGTGTGTATGTGAGAGAGAAGGAAAACCTGTCTGGCTGTCACGTTACACAAGCCAGGCCCACATAAGAATACGTTTGTTCTCAGGTTGCCGCCGGTGGCTCTAAAGAGGGTCCCTTACTGACCACTCAGCCGTTTCTGATGGTGGACAGGATAAACGTTCCAACTGAGCTCTTAGACGTGGGACACAGCCCGTTGGACAACCTCTCCTCTGTGTGCTAATGTGGGGGTGATAAGAAGAGGTGAGGAAGGAAAAGTGTTCATCTGGCACAGAAAACAAAATGAAATAGAGGCTCTTTGAAAAACTTTTTACCACATAATTTGGCCTTTGCAATTAATTATAAACATTGTAAACAGGGTGAAGCAATCACTCTCTTTTTGTCTGCAAGACAAATTGAAATTGACCTACAATCATTAGCTCCATTCTAACAACTTTTAAAACCAAAAGAACTCAGAAATTTCTGTAGAAGCAGGGAAAGACAACAGTTTAATGCTGAAAAGGGACCATTCATATCTGTGGCAATCTGGAATAAATCAATGACAAAGGTATTTATGCCTTTAACTCTGTTATATTGTGTTTCTTTTTTCACAGGTATTTTTGTTTTGACTGATTAATTATTGTACTTGTTTGTCTTAATTGGTTTGTTTAATTTTTTTGTACTTCTTGATAACACAAAAGCACAAGTATGCTGGTGAAGGTTCTCAATCATCCAGCTCATAGTCATTCCAAAAGAAAGTAAAAACAATCCACTGGACTTGGTTTCCAAGTTTGAAGATGTTTCATTGCTTTGTTGGGCTACTGTATAAAACCTCGAACTCAACGCTATTCCTGACATTTTGTATTGAAAAAGCTTCCTGGATGGGAAGCGAAACGTCTTCAATCCTGAAAACCACGTCCAGTGGATTGTTTTTAATTTTTTTTTTGTTTGGAAAAAAAACACAAAGTAACAAAAAAACAGAAAGTAATCCTTAACTTCTGCGTCTACAATTCTGTCTATTTCCTGCCTTTAGAAGCATGAGCTGTTTGAGGTAGATGACATCTTACAGGTCAAATAAAACTGAAGACTTCTTTAAAGCATCACTGTGTAAGTTTTAGCCCAGGTAACTTGGCAGGCTTTACTTGCTGCAACACCAGGGGCTCAATACAATTGAGATGAATTCCTTAATTATGGAACTTAAGTAAATTTGACTTGAGTAGAACACTTTATAATCAGCTATTATTCCCATTCTGACTAGGTTTACACCAGGTGATAATTACATCATAACCAGACCAGCTGTTTGACCAATTACATGTTAAGCTATAATTTGCTTTAAGACGCAAGTTGTAAATTTATGCAATAAGCAAAATAAAAATTATTGAAACGTTAGATTTCATAGCATCATAATAGACAGGGCCTCTTTTAGAGACCTATAGGAGGAAACAAAACAAGATTTGTAATAAAAAATGAAGCCATGAGGAATGACATAAGCCTCAGGCTGTAAATATTAACTTTTTAACAAATTTATGAACATTAGAGCTATTTATCTCACAAAGAATAAACATCACTGGTAAAGCGTTCTAAAAAATAAAATAAAATAAAAAAAACCACTGGACTTGGTTTTCCAAGTTTGAAGAAATTTCAAAATGTAAGAATTAGCTCTGAGTTTCAAACTTTATAGGGTAGCCCAACAAAGCCTTGTTTAGGCTTAGAAAACAAGCATCTAAGAAAACAAGCTTCCTGGATGGGAAGCGAAATGTCTTCAAACTTGGAAAACAAAGTCCAGTGGTTTGTTTTTTTTAAGTTTTTTGAAACGACTATAACCTGGATGAATGAGAATCTTCAACAGCATACCGCTGTGTAAGGCTACTGCCAAAGGTTGCTAGTTTAGTTTGAGATAATTTCTAATTTATGATTACTTCTTAGCAGGAGAATAAAATCTCAAAGTAAATCCCATTAAAATACCTCTGATCTTTTGGAAGAATGACGCAATAAGATGACTTCGCTCCAAGTGTGTTCTGTCTTTAGTGGTGTGTGAAAGGTTTATTCCCTGTACGAGCGAGATGGAGATGGCATGAAGGATCAAAAGACAAAGTATCACAATGACATCTTTTGAAAACACTTTAGCCCTTAGAAAACTTTGGCCTTTGGAGGTTTCCTCTTTGTTTATTAGTGTTCCTTCACGAAGGGAAAGAACCAAACAGGCTGACATCAGAAAGAGAGAGCAGAGAACAAAGGACTGAGTAAGCTAACACACATATATAATACCGACACAGATATTGGTATAAGGAAAAAAGATACCACAAGTTGACATTAACAGGTGGTACAAAGAATATTTACTGCCTATTGATCACATGATGCAACTTGACATCAAACTCGCCGAGGGGCAAACAGTCTGCACATCAAAAAATATATGTGAAAATTTCTGGATGAATTCTTAGAATTATAATATTAATATCTTATATTTCTTGCTCTAAATGTATGTTATTGTAAAGTATTGTTAAACTATAATGACTGGATTATGTCTGGTTGTGAACTAGATCAGATTTAATTAAACAAGGTAGTGAGGTCCAACTTTAAAATAGTTTTAACATAAAATGCACATGCCTGATCAAAATCTAAAGACCAGTTAAAAAAATCTTAATAATGCACTGTTGGATTGTGAGGCAGTAATAATGAGAGCTTCAAAATTAAAAAAAGAAAAAATTGGAATAAGAGGCCAAAAGTTGTAATCAGAACAACAAATAAACTCAAGTATTGAGAACAACAAATAAACTCAAGTTGACTTTTTAACCAGCTGATCAAAAGTTTAGACTGCAGCCATTTAAAGCAAAAAAAACATGCAAAAAAATGAATTCCAACTCAGTAATTGCACTGTGAAGATCTCTTGATGGCAAATGCAAAAAGCCTTTAAACGTGGTAGGATTGTTAAGACTAGGGGTATAAATAATAATCGTTTTGTATCGATGCATCGATCCAACAGCCGACGATCCGATGCATCGATACATCCGCAAGAGTATCGATTCATGTATTTTTTTTCTGCGGCCAATTTTTATCCAATTGCTCCTGGACGTAGCGGTGGCGCTAAACCTATTTTACCCTCCCACCTTTCTTCCTGGTTATACTCTTACAGCAGTTTGTTGCGGTAAGCTTGACATAGACTTTTTTTATTTATGCTCAGTATTGAAGCGAGGTCTGTGCTACACGCTCTGGGTCTAGATACGGCCGAGGCAGTGAGGAAGTGGGGGAGATCCAGGTGGAAAAAGGGTCCCAGCGTTCTCGCGCACCTCGCTCTTCTAGCGGGTCAAACTTCACCAGTTGTTTTCTGCAATTTTGGTCATGAAAACAAAACAAGCCTGCCTCCTGTCTGCGGCACTGTTTGCGGTGAGCTACAATTTGGGAGAGGTGCAGCGGAGCGTCTGTGGAGGGGGCGGGGACGTCTGGAGCCGAGGTATTTCATTGCACTCATTGCACTGATTTTGTGCAGTATTTTTTGATGCAAGGCCTTGCAGAATCTATAACGCAGGGGTATTACTATTTTTCAGTGAATGAGGTTTTAATAGGAATAGGTGGAGTACAACTTCTCTACTTCTGTTAAAAAAAAAAAGAACCAATTAATCGAATCTAATTGTATCGTGGTGTATTCTTGATTATCGAAAATAATCGAATCGTTGGGTCAGGAAATCGATACTGAATCGAATCTCTATGATGGGTGTGATTTACACCCCTAGTTCAGACGCATGAAGAAGGTTGTGAAACAAAAGAAAGAAGTGGTAGACCTCCCAAAAATCTCACTGGTATTGAGCTGGAGGATCCAAATGCTTGTCCATCAAGATACAGATGATCTTGATCCCAAAGAAAAACCATTATTGGTGCAATCTTTTAGCACCTGATTGAAATGTATTAACAATTAGATGGTATCTATCCAACAGACATTTGTTTACTTAGCACTATATACTTTCAGATCAGTTTATCCCAACTGTAAGTTTGCAATTGTCCAGGACTTTATCAGCAACTCTAATTCCTTATAGGTTTAAAACACTGCACTGCAATAAAGTGTTTTTGTTTATTCTGATTGAACTGAATGTGTTCACTGTCTATTTCATCTATGGTGTGCTGGCACTTTATAGCTAAATGGAATTGGATTTCTGCTAAAAGGCAATATAAGTTTTACTCACTTGGAATGCATCCATATAATAGTAAGACAATCATAAGTTGGTTAATGTGTCATAAGAAATAAACTCTAGTCTCAGTGTGACAGGCCTGAGTCATTTAAGAAAAAAAGCTAATATATGAAGCTTAACAAACTGATTCAAGTCTAGTTTAATAGGAAGCTTAAATAAATCCTCATTTTCATTTTAAAACAGTCAGGTGTTGGTAATAGGCATAGAGGCTATTAAGAGGTTTCCATGCTTTTACAGCCTTAGAAGGATATAAGCATTTGGAAACCTGATAGCTGCATTCAGCTACATCTATATTGTCTCTGAGGGGTGTGTGTGATTTTTTTTATGTGTGCATCTTAGTGTGTGTAAAGGTTTTTCTGTTCATGCTGTTCTCACACCACACGCCACATAGGGGGTCCCTGAGCTCTCAAACAAGGCAATGTTTACTTAAATTACCGTACACACCCAGAGTCAGAAAGGAACAAAAACACAGTCATACACATGCATGCACGTTAGTACACAGAAAGTGAAGCAACTGCGAAAAAGGTAAAGGGAAAATCTGCATGATGAATAAGACTAGAAAGAAAGTAACGATGATTATTACAATTTACATAACAACAGCAGACACATACTATATCATAAAATCGTTTAGGCTTAGTTACTGAAATCTTAGTTTTCATCTGTACCTTAACTTTGATGTCATCACTACATCCTAAGAATGAACAAATACTGAACGCTACTAAAGTGTTAGTGTTAAAAAAACAATAGGTTCAGATCAAGTTCAATTGTGGATGTATATCAAGGATCTAAACAAATAATTGACTTACAATTATTTGTCAATTAATGTTTTATTAGATTCAATTTTATTCAATTAGATTAATTGATAATGTCTACTTAGAAAGAATTGCTGTTCCTTTCTAAGGGGATTATCACTCGTGTTTGAAAGAGAAGCAATGCAGGAGAAGAGGCTTTGTGACTAGTCTATTTACTTTATAAAAAAGAACAAAGTTTTTTTTTTCTCTCCTTACAAATAGTAAGTATACTAAACTACAATGTGTAAAAGGTTAATAAATGCTTTTAAATCTCTTCTGTTTTTATCACTGGTCTGTGCCAGATGTTTCCCGGAAACACTACTTCCGGGAAGTAACATTTTCTGCTTTTGATTTTTACATAAATCTAGTTTTTTGAGTTCTAATTTTGCCTTTTGTTTTAACCTCATGCTTTATATAGAGCATAATCTACAGAAAATAAAACTAAAAATGCAGATAAACACGGTGTAATCATATTTTGCTGGACTACTCTGACTACGTCCGATGATGACGTCAGACAAGAAGTTTAATAGAGAAAAAGTAAAAAGCAACGGTCTCAGGAAATTCATTAGATATTTTTTTTTAAATATAGTTCTATATAGCATTCTTTGGCAATTTAGGGACAGAAATAATTACTTTTAGTAACATAACAGTATGTATGGTGACCTGGATGAAAATCACATGCGCAAATGAGCTGATGGTACGGATCGAGTAGTCACAGGCTTGCTATGTTCATTGGACACATTCAAAATATTTTACACTTCCTTTGTTTCTATTACTTCCCAAATGAGGCCCTTCCACTAGATTGACAGAATACTTATAAGCCTAAAACTCCACTCAGTGTTTTCCTGGTTATCCACAATGCTTAACTGCTTCTCCAATCAGAAACAAACAATCATGAATGGCAGCGTAAAACTTAACCATTTAATTCCTCTGACATCTCGTCTAGCTTTGACTAAAAAAAACTTTTTTACAGCCTTTTCATTAATGAGCCCTAGATTATGTTAAATGACTGCTGAACTAAACAAACATTTTGGAGAAATCTACTTAGCTTTGATTTACCACTATTATTGTTAGGGTGAACAGACAGCCCACATTTTGGATCAACCTGTCCCTGTTAAAAGATGTCCCCTGAAATTTCCCTGCTTTTAACATCTGATGATGAGAAAAGGGAAAAAAGCTTTGTCATATACTCATAAAAACTAATAAAGCGTCTGGTTAGGACAACCAATCATGCTGGGAAGGGAAAAAGAGCAAAGAGTGCAAGGTTGTCGCCAACGGTCCTGTGAAATTATGAGGAAATTAGAAGCTGACTTTTGCCAGGACAGAGCCTCGTTCAGCTGTAACTGGTAAACGGATAAACGAGCCGAACTCCTAAATAAATTGGATAAAATGTTAGTTTGTTTTGGCTGATGTTCTACAGTCAATTTAGTTTGTGGACTGTTGTGAATGAGGAGAACCATACTTTGAGTTGCAATAAAGAGGAGATTTTTCAAATAATAATTGAACTTTATTGATCTCTCATTGGAGAAACTTACATCTGCATTTAACCCATCCCCTTGGGGAGTAGTGGGCTGCCATCGTGGGGCACCCGGGGAGCAGTGTGGGTTTAAGGGTCTTTGCTCAGAGACCCAGACTCAAACTCAGAACCTCAGGATTCCAAGTTCTATGCCCTAACCACTAGGCCACCGCTCCCCAAGTCACTCTTAATTCACTGAAGTGTTGTAATCTTAACAAATGTAATATATTTAAATAACAAGGTTGCTTCTAACCGATCATTAGTTGCAAAATGAATTAATTTAGTCATGCTGGTAAAGTAGACAACAATCTGAAGAAAGAAAGCATGTTATTCCTTTTTTATTGGATCTATCACTTCTCATCTCTTCTGGTGGACATTTTTGTAGTATTCTCAACTCAACTTTATTTATAAATCTCTTTAAAACAATCACAGTTGCCACAAAGTGCTGTACATTGATACATCAGGTTAAGTTAAAATAAATTAAAACAAATAAAACCATATAAAAAAGAACAATAAAACAAACCACAAATGCAAAAACAGAGTCTCATATACCGTATTAAGAGTATTAATAAATTAAACTTTTTGGAAGCAGTAATGTCAGCTTTCAGTAATTCCAATGAACCCATCAGTTGGCTTGGGGTGATTTTAAAGAGTTTGCCTCAAAAGGAGAACCTTATAAGACCAATCAAGTCCCCTTCAGCTGCACGGAATGGAGAGAAAAGCTGCATGTGGCGGGTAAATCACACTTTAGCCTCTCCTCCCCTACTCAATGTTCCAGATTTTCCAGAGCCTGACTCAGGAGGTCATCAAGGATACTGAAATCAATTTATGGGGTTAGTTTGTAAATATAAACAATCATAAACACTTTAGGTTATCCCCTACGTAGCGCTCATTTAGAGGTGCTGCGTGACGAAGCAGCATCGACTGTTCCCCTGTGCATAGAACATGTAACGGCGACGTATCCTGTTTTACATCGCTGTATATTTGAAATAATAGATGTTTCAAATACTTTTTTCATCTTTCTGTTTAATTCAGTAACCTAATAGGTTACTATTTTGTTATATTGTATAAACATATCTAGTTTAATATTGTGGGAGAAACATTTTTATAGTCAGTATTTAATACAGCTTTCACAAAATATTGTTAAAGATATAATTATTATGCTATACAAGAGTATGTTTTTCCTGCCGATGAAGCCTACCTGAACTGGGCGAGCAGAAGACCTCCCAGAGAGGACCCACAGATGGAGAAGCCCATGGCGACCACGCCGTTCCAGAAACCGAGCTCCCTGGCTGTCATGTGGTGATCCAGGAGAAAAAGAGGAAACATGGTGACGGCACCCTGCTCACCTGTAGAACAAGTTAGACAATAGTTCTGAATAAAGCTTCCTGCCGAGAACGTTGGGTTTTTCAGGTCAATAATTAGATAGTAGAAAATTTTCCTTCTCATTTAAAAAAGGAATATTTTTTATCCATAATAACAATTTGAAAAAAATAACAATTAGGAAGTTTCAGGAAACTGTTTAGCCAGCAAACCTGAATACGGTAACATGGTTTTTCCTGAGATGACGGCTGCAGCTCGATGAGGCACATTAATGTGCGGCATACCTAGGCCTATTCCTGAAAAGTGTCAATAATAGATGCCTGACAAGAAAAAGAATACCCTCAGCCACTTAATCAAACAGGGGCCTAGCACTTTTCCTAAAGCTCAAAAGAGAAAACACAACAAAAAAACACAGAAACTTCTACAGATGAAACAGACCTCACAAAGACCTTTCAGTCAAAATAAAAAGTTTCCGTCAGGCAGTACCACTTTCTTCTGTGTGGCGTTGAGTGTGGGGGTAATGTTCTACGGAACATTACAGTAAAATATTCAGTGGTGTCGACTACACAGCATTATTATATTAATGGAGACTGACTTCAGAAAGACAGTGGGACCAAGGAGCTGCATGAGTGACAGCTTGGTTCCCAGATTGCTGTCAAAGACGACGCAACACAACCAACGACTCACTCACTCAGTCAGCCAGGAGACAAACAAAAATAGAGAAAGAGAAGGAAAAAAGACAGATGAAACAGACTCTCAGTGATTGAGTGTGCAGCAGCAGAATTAGAGTGTCACCGCTATAACAATGGTGTGACAACCTTCCTGAAACCT
Source organism: Cyprinodon variegatus (assembly GCF_000732505.1). Lineage (NCBI taxonomy): Eukaryota > Metazoa > Chordata > Actinopteri > Cyprinodontiformes > Cyprinodontidae > Cyprinodon > Cyprinodon variegatus. The sequence continues at coordinate 684,394 of NW_015150846.1, forward strand.
GGGGAGGGAGCGTGGATTCTCTCTGTAGCAAACGCTCGTCTCTCACTTCTGTCACTCATGTGTTACTGCTGGCAGATTACACATGCTCAACATACAGACGGGACTGACTGTGCCATGAAAGTCTCTCATAAATGTTAAGTTACCCAATCAGACAGGACATTTGCCTTCAGACAGACAAGTGTGTTTCCTTTTTTGTCGTTGTGATAAAGTCAGAGACAAAAGAAAGTGAAGAACAGCAACCGCCGCAGGATCAAGAGGGTTTTTCTTATTGTTATGGGATCTGCTTGATTAATAGATTGGAGAATGTAGAGTAAGCAAATAGAAATAAATAATGGGAATAAGAGACCAAATATATTATCAGTAGTGAGTTTAATCCCTAACAGAAAATTCAACTCAATTCAATTCAGTTTATTTATATACAACACGTCATCTCAAGGCACTTTACACCAGATCATACAGTCTAATGGATTCAAAGTTTTCTATCAAAGGAAAACCAGTTGATTGCATCGACTCATCAAGTCAAAAGCAATCCCTCACACTAAGCATGCTTGAAAAAAATGAAAATGATTAGAAAATAAGTTGAACAAAGATTCATGTTGATAGCTAATGACTTCAGTAATATTTGAAGTATGAATAAAAAGAAAATATTTACCGCTTTCAACTTAGATTGAACAATCTTTACCATAACTTCCCCATTTATTAGAAATATAGTTTCAAATAAACTCTACTATGATGCTGCAAAACTAAACAGTGAAGACACCATGCAAAGCGCTACCATATCCAACATTATTCACTGTTGCTGAGGATATAAGACCCAAAGTGAGCCATTTTTGGTTTCAGCGATGTAAACAGAGATGATTAGAGAAGAAGAAAAAAGAAAAACTGAGACTAGAGTCATACTGAGTCTTACTTAGGCTTAAAGAGAATGACAAAGATCAAGATTTACTATAAATAACAGAAAAGCGTAATATTTTAACCCTATAATGCCAAGTGTATCGTATTTGATACATACGGTTTCTGAAATGTTTTGCGTCTGACACCTTTTGCATAATTTAATGGTAAAAACGTTGCTCAAAATCCTATTGTACACTATCAGATATACCTGATAACAGCCAGTAGAAGACTGCACAAAAATTAATCTTGACTTATCGCATAGTAATATATTATTAATATCAAAAATGTCTGTTTTTTCTTTTTAAATATTTTGTTAAAAAGGCAAATAAGGAATTCAAATCAAAAAAGTAATTTTCTGTTTTGTTTTATTCTTGGATCAGGCTTTAAAGGATTAAAGCAAAAACACTCAGTTTTGTCTTTTGAGCTTCAACACCCGTCTGTCAACAAACATACTGAATTTGAAAATGCCGTACCTAGGGCTAATTTAAAGAGTAAAAGCTAAATAATGCTATTAGTCCATGGTAATTTAGACCGGAGGTGTTCAACAGGGGGTCCACAACCCCTAGGGGGTCCACAGAAGTACTGTATGGGGTTCGCGAAAGTTTTGGTTTATTAGACTTTTTTTTTTATATATCCCCAGCTGCAATTTTTTTCCACTAATTGAAATGTCTTAAAATACACATTAACACTGTAGTAAACAGATAAATGGAGGCAGAAGATGACTTTCAGTCATCAAAGCACACATTCAGCGACACACAGGAGCTCTTTCAAGCTGAACACCGTTTCATTCACAACACCTGTCCCATTAACGAGGAATCAGAATCAGAAATACTTTAATAATCCCAGAGTGAAATTACTTTCGTTACATTACTCCATATGTAATAGAGTGACTATAGGACCAGTTTTATATAACACAATTTCATACCATACATATAATTAGGGGGTCCCCTGCTCCATCTATCCATCAGGTTGGGGGTCCTTGGCCTGGAAAACGTTGAAGACCCCTGATTTAGATAATATTTTATGATGTTGGACTGTTTAGCTCCAAACTCCAGTTTTTTACAACATTATCTTCACCCAATTATGTCTTTGCAAAGGCAGCAGTTGTTTAATAAGAAGCCAAATCCAGCCGGGCAGAGAATCTGTTTTTATAAATATCCTCAGAGCAACAACTATCCCAAAAATCAAATGATATCGTAAACGATAAAGGAAGGGGAGGAAAACAAATAAAAAAGGGCAACTGTGAAAGAAAAGAAGTTGTAAATTAATATCAACAACAACAGGTCAACTAGGAAAATAATACTTATGGGAAGGAAAAAACAAGGAACACACAGTCATGAAGAGGAAAACATGAACAAAACATGATGCAAGAGTAAGGACAACAGTCAGCGATGAAGATCGCTGCAGACAGACTAACGGGAGCGGGGGGGGCAGCTGAACAGAGACATTGTTAGGAGGTTAGTGAAGAGGAAACAGAGGAGGGATGGCAGGCTCAAAGAAAACTGTGTTTACAGACAGCACAGACAGACAAAACTATTTACCGTTAAGAGGGAGACAACCATTAGGAAGGGGGTGTTTTGTTTATCCTGGTTATTTAAAAGCTTTGTGATAGTAAAAAAACATTGTAAGGACAGAGATTAGCTAAAGAGCAATTTATTTAATCATTTTGCAACAAGAACTTAGAAAAATCATTTCAAGTTGCATTTCTAGTCAAATAGCAAATCCATGCCTGGATTCAGAACAGGAAGACCATTATTTCCAAAAGCAGCCATAAAGATAAAACCTTTGTTTCCCAGATGGGAAATTAATCATCCACAGGTGGCACCTCTAGCAGCACATCACCAAAAAGTCCAAGAACTCATCTGATCTAGGGCTGAAACAATCGAATATTGAAAAAAATCATCAACTAATTTAGTAATCGATGAATCCTTAACTGAAGTACAGAGACTATAAAACATGCCTTTAGCTGAAAGAGCAACCCAATTAGAGCAGTAATAATTATACCAAGATCGTTAAAAAAAAATTGCATTTAAGATAACAAAAATTTATTTCAATATGCTCTATCCAGAACTCCTCAAGAGGAAAAATTTCAGATTCACCTGGTTTAATCTATTAAAAGGTCTTCTTCAAGGAACCTTTGGCTGTCGAATTATTAATCGATGAATCAAAAAAATAATCTACAGATTTTATGCAAAATAATCGTTAGTTGCAGCCCTAATCTAATCCAAAACATTAAGACACCATAAACCAAATCTTTTCAAAAAGTAAAGAATATTTTCTACAAAGCTTTATAATGTTTATTTTTGTCACTATTTCCTTTGCAAAGGCTTCATCATAATCATCAGATTGCACATTACAAAGGTCCAACTAAAATAAAACTTCAAACCTTAAATTACATTGTATGAATGTCCTGCTTAGGCAGTTTACTAAAATCTGACTTTAGAAATAACATTTTGCCTCTTTACTAAAAAACTATCTGGAAATCTAAATCCTAATAGAAGTGATTTAAAAGGAACACATTGAATAAATCTTAGGCAGATACATTTAGTTTTGAGGCAGTGTGTAACTGTGTATATATATATATGTGCAAAGGGGTTCTAGTTATCCTAAGGCGTGCACTGGGGAAATAAAAAGTTTGTGATGGTGGTGTGAGGTCGACGAGTACAGAAGAGTGCGGATCTGACCTTCCTGTGGCAGCTTGAACAAAAGAGCTGGCAGAGCAGGAGAGATCACAGAGGACACATGGTCATACTGGGAAAAACATCGCTTACAGCCAATTACAGGGTAAACAAAGACGACTTCATACATTGAACATGTATAAGGAAAACACACTGTGCACGTATACAAAGAAAGATCCACAAGGATACACCTGCACAGTTTCGTTCCTCAGGTTCACAGGGGACAGTAAAAAAAATAACTGCATGTATGAAATTTCACAATATCTGATGCATATTAGTCATTTTTCCCACACTTGGACACAAGAAGTTCTCCATGACACTTAGAACAAACCAGAACATGAGGTAAGAGTGGGTAAATCACCCCTCTATGCAAAACAAGACTTTTATCTGACCTTCCTTATTTTTTTCAACTAAACAAACAAAGAATCATAGGGAATTTTTTTATTCTATCATACTGTTAATAAACAAGCCATATTTTTTTTTATTAATACTCACTGATAAGTTCAAGTACTTATGTTTCATAATTTAACCAACTATTTATGGAATACATCAAATCAAGGAGGGATTTTTTTTTAACCACTGTTGAATTTTTTAATCCTTGTATATCTTGCCTCTCTGCCCAGAATGTTGTAAATATGAACCTACATCAACACACCTGATGCAGATGATTGGATTACACCCCCTGCATGTCAAGAATGAAAGCTAAACCCCTTTAATAGCGGATCTACCTGAACCAGGTTTCTGGAGAAGCAAAACATGAAGGGTGGTGGGTCCAGAGGACCTCGATCAGTATGTCCAGCTTAAAGAGTGATAAACTAGGGCTGGGCGATATAGAAAAAAAGCTTATCGATTAGGGTTGTCAAAAGTATCGAAACTCAAAAAAGTATCGATACTGAAATGTTGTATCCGGATACAA
>NW_015150846.1:689253-695090 GCF_000732505.1 Cyprinodon variegatus
AAAGGCACTTTGTACAACTGTCAGGTCCAAGATGACTCCCAAATATCTCAGTTTGACAGGGTACAGAGTCACAAGGCATGCTCAAAGATCAAATCCAGGTTACAATATAATCATAATTTTTTTTTTTAAATAGCAATTTTCTAATCAAATCTATCTCCTTCCAACCATTTAGGTGGCAGTAATAGCATTAAACTTGTTTGTGCAAATTTTACAGTAAAGTCCTGTAACACTGGAATCTGGACAAGCCGGCTTTCAAGTTCAGGAAAAAGCTGAAACCCTGGAGTCAAAGGATTGATTAGTCCAAAGGATTGTTGCAATAAAATTGCAATCGCAGTATTGGTTGGAAATAATCAAAATATAGATTTTTGGCAAAACTGTTCAGCCCTACTGGCAAGGAAACTTTTCCATCAGAGTCTCTTAAAAAGTGGATGGACAAACCAAAGCCCTCTACTTTAAGGACTAACGTAAAGTTTATGCTGACTCACGCTGCATTTACACCCAACACGTTTTGAGCATCAGGGACATCTGGTTTACATGAATAGTCTAGTGTGGACGCAGATTAAGTTTATTGTGTATCTTAAAGCATTTCAGGCATTGAGCACGGCGCCTTGTGAGATTTTAAGCACTGATTAACCCTAAGCACCGCCAAAGCATCTGATATTGGAAAAATCTTGACTTTTTTGACTCGGCGCAATGTGTTAACTAATCAAAGATGCTGATTTTAAACTATGAGGCAGGTCTGCGTCTGCCTATGGCTTTTAAACTATTGTTTTTAAAGTATAGGCATAGGCAGATATGACTGTATATTAAGCAGGCCAGTCCAATAGTTCATAACATGCCTTCATTGCAGTTTAGCCACGGTAAATAATTACACTGCGTTATACCTGAAGACATTTAAAGTGATCATGTCAATTAATAAGACTAAATGTGTTTACATCTATTGCCGTTCTGCTCGCTGCCTTACTCGAGGCACCATGTGGCGGATGTTTATTTATTCATCTCCTTCCCTAGTCTTCACTCCAATACCCTGTTACTTTACTTCTCTATTATATATCTTAAAATGTAGGGTCCTCTATCAAATCAAAATTCTTCAGATGTTCAGTTTATATTAGAACTTTATATATATATATATATTCTGTGAACTGAAAGATTGTGAGCAGAACTCAATTCTCATTCATTTGTTATTGCATCAATCATTTTTATACTCATGTTAAATATGTAGTGTGTACTATTAGATTAAAAAAATTATTAAATTAAATTTTAATATGTTTAAGTTGAGTCATATTTTCCATATATTTGGCCAATACTGGAACACCTTAAGGTTATTACCTAACCTGCAGTCCGCATGGTGTATTAAATGACATGTTAATGGTCATTTTAAGAACACTGATGTCCTTGATTGTGGGAGTTTTTGATAGGTTAATAACGCACTCTCTATGCTTAATGTCACAGTGTGGTTAACTAGAATTAAATGTAATCTGAAATACATTTTGAGAAGTCAATTGGAAGCTAAAGGAGCAGTTTTTTTAAGCTAGCTGGGCTTAAAAGGCTGGCACTACAATCAGTCAACCAACCACAAACTTTTTAACTTTAAGTAACTCAAAAGATTTAGAAGCATAAGTTATTTTGTAATTGGTCACAAGAAATGTTTAAAGTTACCTGAGCTGTAGAAAAAAAATACATACAAATAATAAGCAGCAATATATAACTTATTCAAAATAAAACTAAAATCTAAACATTTTAATTTACTATAATTACATTCTTTTAGCACCTCCTTACTTTAAAATGTTGACCTGAATCTTTTTTTAGTTACCTTTCGAGATCATACAATTCAAAACTTGTCAAGTTCAAATCAAGTTTCAACTTCGTTGTAAAAAAAAAAAAAAAAAAAACTGTTTGTATTTCAACTTCTCAACACCTCCGGATCTTATAACAAAGCGATGGAAAAAAACTGTCTGGTTATTTTATCACCCCAATAAGTAAAAGTTTAAAAAATAAGACTCTTATTAAAGCCAACCGATTGCTAGATTGAACAAATTCAATTTTCAAACCTGGAACCAAAATTCATGACTGTCTACTTTGCATACTTTTTACAAATTTTACAAAAACTGTTTAATCAAGACAGACCTTTACTTAATCGACTTCTTTAAAATTAACCTTTTTCAGTGAGAAGGTTGCTGTACGCTAGTTTACCATAGATAATGCACAATACTAACATCATTGAATGCAAAATAGAGTTTACATTGCCATAGATGAGTAATGATAGTTCAGTTGGTGTTATGTGCATCAGGCACATTAATTATTTATTTATTTTTCCTTCTAGTGTTGCATAGACCTTAGTACAGAGAAGTTCAAACCCCATCGACATCCTCCTTTCTCTGCAAATCGCACAATTCTAAACTTCCACCATAAAACGGGCGAATCCAAACGAAGCCCCGCATGGACAGCTTGGTTCCGCTGCACTGTAGTCGAACAAAATCCCGGACGATTCTGAAATTCCCCCCAGGAGTAAGAGTAGGACAAGTAGGACATAACAGGGACAAAGAGGACGTCTGGTCACCCTACCATATCAACAATTTGATGTTTCAGTGAGTGAGTGCTTGTTGCTATGATGCGTCTTTGCTCAGCAGCTTCGCTCAGCGCACAGCTCATCTAAATATTCACGAGCATACCATAAAAGGAAGAAAACCTGCCGTTTCATTCTAGGGCTTTTAACCAGGCTACATTAGGGCTCATAGAACAGCAAATATGCTATTTTCAGCCAAAACACTGTTACACATCCTCTTGAGAGACCTTAAGGACCAGCACCAAATTCCCCATATAATCATTCTATGACCCCCTTTAATACCAACACCTCAGAAGGTTAAACAGCATAACATCTCAATGATTGGTCTGCACAAGATTAGAAAAATAATAGAAAGTCATGCAGTGGCAGATATGGTAAATATTGCCGTGATGATACCTTGGTAATATATACCATCTTTCTCTGTCCTCTATATCTTATCTTTAAAACTACTCCCTGACCTTTGACACTTTAACCAATATAATCTGTGTCTGGCCAGTATAACGATTTGCTACCAACAGTCTGTATAAGTGGCTAAAAATTATAAGTGCATGTAAAATGCAAGTTCATAAAACTTGAAATGCACATTCCTACAATCATTACACATTAAACAGTTGCGATATTAAAATTGCACACACTGGTTATTGCAATATGTGTCAGCATTTAATTTAACCAATGTATAACTTCAGTAAGTGGAGGAGCAACAGGCAGTATATTTGATTTTACTGGAGTTCAACCAAGATGCAAAAAAATACAAAGGTGAAATTTAGACCTTGTTGATAGAGAATGTCATGCTTTAGATTGGTTATGCTCGAATTCATATTAAAACCCCTGAAGAAACCAAAGAATTCCTTAAAATGTAAAGACAAATTTTGACTCGTTTTAAAGTGATTGCAGAGCTTTCCTGACCCAACTGTTGCTGCATTAATTTTCACTTACTGAAATAAGGCTACTTCACTTTTCTGTCACTTGACAGAAAGACTTTCCAGCTGTGAATAACTTATTCAAAGCTTATTCAAAGTGAATATAATGGTAAAGGACTTGAAACATGTGCTACTTTTCTGCATGTGAATGCCATAATATTGGTAACCCGCAATATCTTTAAATAAGTTTGTAATACTTCGAGGGTCTTATACCTCTCCACGCCTTATCGTAGGTGATCTTGTATAACTCAACTATGTTTTGAGAAAACAGGACTATTATTTGGGGAGTATATATATTGCAACTTGAGGCCTGTATTGTTTGCCTGTTTCCTGGCTCATTTACCATTTCTACTTGCCCCCACCCCAGTCTATTAGGCTACCCAGACAGTTCACCCATCATGCTGGTGGCCTCAGATGGCACAAGGGTCACCATTTAGACACGAGGCTGCAAATGATTGGCCACAGAGTTGGAAGCAGAGCAAATCCAGAGTTCATTAGCGCTAGATGGGGGAGAGGGGTATTTGTGCCTGTATATGTCTGTTATTATGGAAGGCGTCTGTTCATGCAGACAGATTACCGGTCTCGCACAAAAATACCCCTTAAACGCAAACAGTACTGTCTCTCATTGGCAAATATGCTGCACTGTCAAACTTAATATAAAACATCTGCCTATCCATCTATATATTCATCTCTCTTCATTGAAATTCATAATAAGTAAAAAGGGAATTTCTTTAAAGTGATGAGTGTTCAGAATCAATGAACTGTGCTGGCAATGATGAGAGTGATAGCTGTTGTAATCTTGTAGCGTATTGTGCACCTTCATGTGTGAGCTCATGGATCAGAGAGAGTTGTGTGCAGGGGGCTGCTCCTAGACAGATTAGGGGGTCCAGCCAGTCCTCATATTTTGTCTAGTGGTGTTGTCTGTGGGGTATTATCCGATTACTGAGCCACCCTCCACACTCGTGAGGGGGGGGGGGAACGCACAGTTTTAAAATAAAACAAAGCTGTATACATTCATGGCTATACACAGGCAAGGGCTATGCAAATGTGCGGAGAGCATTATATTCTTACCACCCACCATTACACATACATGTAAACAAACACCATCAAGCTACATCGTCTCTTCCATTTCAGTTTCTTAACACCACAGACACAAAGACACAGTAATCCTTATATAATCCCCTTCTGCTACCAAAAACCAAACTCTGGTCATATTTTACTCTCGCTACCAAACCCTTAAGCTTAACTTCAATAGGACAACTTTAGACTTCTATCTTTTGCCAACCTGTTATCAAATGAAAAGGAACTTGGATTGTTTTTTTTATAACTAACGTTCTATTAGCGTCTGGCCATAAAAAGATTGTAGCGATTAATTGAATTTGCTGTTTGTGAAGATTTAGTATTCGAAAATATTGATATCTTTTTCTGAATGGACTCCTCGGCTACTGTAGTTCAGAGCGACATCAATTCCTCACTTTTTATTTTAAGATGTGTACCCAACCTGATAAACGTATTAGTTGATACTACGAGCAGTGTGTTAGATTTTCATCGTTTACAAGAGCAGGGTCGCCTAAATTGCTTTAAGAGAAGGACTGAGAGTTCAGTTTTGATTGCACCTTAAATTTAGGACCGCTACCAACCAAATGAAATGAATAAAAGCAGCTGTTTAAAAGAATATTTTGTCAATTGTAATTTGTTTTCATGAAAATAAAGGGTGTCAAACAAAAAGAAAAAAGATTTGGTATGCAAGAAACAAACAAACAGAGCCTTAATTTATTCTGAAACACCAAATTCCACTTTCTATCATCATTCTAAGTATTAGAAAGTTAAAGTTTTGAAAAAAAAAATCTACTTAATCAGACCAAAGTCTGTACTCCCTAGCATTCACACTATAGCTCCTCTAGCAGATAAAAAAACAGCTTTGTAGTTAAATATATGTTTCTGTACTCCTACTAATTTCTTTTCGATCTTTCACCTTTTCTTGTAGCCTTCTGAAACATTTGAGCATAGACATAAAACCTTGAACTTTAAATTATTTTATTCACAAATGTTTTATACACATCTGATAAAAGGATTATTACACATTTTTCATGTCAGTTTTTTTAGATATGTATATCTAACCTGTCCTATAATTCCAGATTTATTGTTCAAATTTTGAAACCACTTCTAAAATTAAAACAAGTTACTCAGATTTTACAAAGGAAATCTGCAAAAACAATGAAAGGATGAACAAGTGGATATACAGATAGTGTTGTTTTATGTAACAGATAGCTGAGGAACTGATGAATAAACAGACTGATGATAAGATGGAAACAGACCGTTCAGTAGATGTATGGGTAGTAGGGATGGAA
>NW_015150846.1:696317-699015 GCF_000732505.1 Cyprinodon variegatus
CAGCATGGGGGTGAGTAGAAAATGAAGGCTAATCATGTTTTGGGTGTACTATTCCTTTAAATTAGACCTCAATGTTTTAGGGTTTGAAAAATGAACAAAAAGTTCCACCTAAGACACAGTTCAGAGATGTTACTTCCATCAATTAAGATGTTGAAAGAGTCTTAAAAATAATTTAAAAAAAAAGAGCCTGGATATGTTAATAGTTTTTTGCCAGTTCACAAACACCAGATGCTTTCAAACCAGGTTTGTTTGGTTTTTTTGAGAGTAGGCTGACAGGAAAGGAGTATGACAAACATACGTTTTTTTTCTTTTAGAGTTTTTACAGCACTAGTTGCTTATTTTTCTTAGAGTAGGCTGACAGGAAAGGGAGTATGAGAGACGGGGAGAGACATGTGGCAATGGACCACAGGACTGATTCGAACCCAGGTTGGCTGCGTTAAGCACTAAGGCCTCCATACATGTGAAGTGCGCACTAACCACTGCTCCACCTGCAAGCCCCAGGATAGCTGTGGTAAATTACAATTATTTTCTCTAGCATTATTGTTTTAAGAGTATTTTCTAACTCAGCAAATGGATTTGTGCTTTAAGATTGAAAATGTTTTGCATATGTATACTGATTATGTAAAGATGGTGTTAAGATTTTCCTCCAAGTCCAGCTCCAGCTTTTTTTTTTTATGTCATTAAACTATCACAAGTACAGAGTAATGAAATGAAGTCTCTGCATTTGGAAAGTGGGCAGCCAAGTGGGGTTAAGAGGTCTTTTGCTCAGGGACCCAGAGTGGCAATCTGTGGGAGTGGGGCTTGAACTCGGAACCTCTGGATTCTGGAATGCCCTAACCACTTGGCACCACTCCCCTAATAAGTACCATTAATAATATAAAAGACGAAATACTGATCATTTTGGGATGTTTTTTCATAGCAAGTTTAAATGCTGAGCCATGATGCATACTTGCACCATATATATTTGTCTCGCAATGCTCTGAACTTCCATATCAATGCATTTTTTCCACCATGTGTTTTTTGTTCTCCCACACTGTTTACATTTGATCACTGCTGCACTTTATGAAATAAGCTACTGTTCATTAACTGTCTGAAAGCTATACAAAACAAAATTGTTTTGTATAGACTGTGTAAACAAAATGACAATGAAAGTTGTCTAAATCACTCAATAAAAAAAGTAATTGATATATAACAGTGTAATTGTTTAATAGGTTAAAAGTGTTTGCATCATCGTTAGACTTACCTAGTTTGTATGTAAGGACATACAGGATTGTCCAAGGTGTACCAGGTACTGCCATCAGCTTTCTCCATACCCTCCATGGCCTCACAGCCTCTGCTCCCTGCCCAACCCTCCTGCTGCCATCTGCCTGTTTCACATTCTCATCGTCCAGCACAGGGGCCCCCCACACAAACAGAGCTACGCCTGCATACACAAATGTCAGCAGCATAAACATCCAGCTCCATCCAGCTACATCAATCACAGCAAGGAGCCCCCCACCAGCAAACACTGATCCAGCTTTATATCCCACAACCTGGGCTGTATTGCCCAGTCCAAGCTCCCCGCGTCCTTTCAACAACCCAACAGCAGCCCCGTCTACAGCAATGTCTTGTACTGAGGCGAAGGTGTTCATGGCAAGCAGAGTTCCAGCCACTCCCCAGATGTGTGCTTCTGGAGCCAGGGCAGCACTGGAGAGGCATGTCAGTGCAAGCCCAGACACTGTCCCCACCAGCCAGCGACGCTTGGTGCCCACACGGTCAACTAAAGGGGCCCAGAGTACCTTAAGCACCCAGGGAAAGTAGAGGATTTTGGTGAAACCAATGCGTGTAAGAGAGTGTCCAGCTCCACGCAGGTATACAGGAAGCAGAGAGGACTGGAGACCATAGGGGATGCCCTGGACAAAGTACAGCAAGCCCAAGAAGACTAGTTTGTCATTCATGTTGCACTTCCAATAGTGATACTGGGGTGGAGAAGACACTGCACTGGTCCATGGGTAGGTATTTACATTAAATGGTGGGTTTCAAGTGAACTTCAACTGTTTGTCCTGCAATATGAGAAACAAAGATGGAAAGGTCAAGGTTAGTGAAGGTGATCTCTGTGGGATGTATTAGGTGGCAGCCTTATAAGGCTAGCTGCATATTGCTGTTTTATTGCTTCTCTGCGCAGCTCAGTTACAGACAGTAACGTTATCCCGGCTTACGTAAAATAAAACACTCCTTTTATCATCTATTTAAACATGTATTTTAATTATCTTTTGGATATAATCACAACATATGTAGAAAGAAATTCACACACAGACCACTGGCAAAACTGACATCTAATACTTGGTTAGCTAGCGGGCTAGCTCGGCATCTGCTTCACACATGACTTTAAAACACGTTTATATTACGTGTCAGCATTATTTAAGGTGTTGGAACTAAAAAAGATGATAACGAGAAGCTCTGAAGCTGAAACAAAAGGTATTTTTACACGTACAGAGAGGAACGTTGGGTCTTGTAGCTTTAGCTAAACGCTGAGGGTCCTCCGCTTGTTTACAGTGCTGGGCTCGAGCTGAGAGGGTTGCCAGGTGCTAGATCCACGACGGCCATCCCCCTTTTACGGTTAACCAGCCGGACAGGCTTTATTTCTTCTTCTCTGAGGTTTCAACGCAGCCGGTGTTATCAAAATTACAATACCGCCATCTAGTGGACTTAGGCCGTT
>NW_015150846.1:699910-713886 GCF_000732505.1 Cyprinodon variegatus
TATATATATATATATATATATAGCTAATTGGTTTCCTAAAGGCCTGCAACATCTAAGCCAATTAATCATTATTAATGAAATTATTTAAATAATTTTCAACTAAAAATCATATAATCTTTAACTGGTGTATGCAGCCCCTTAATTTTGTTTTAAAAATAACAATCCTTCTTTGTCTGCAAATATGCTGTCAAAAACCCCTCAAGTCAAGTGGCACAGTTTAATCTTAGCCTGGTTCAAATTCTATTAAAAAAATCTCATATTAGGCCCACTTTTCTATCCAATTCATAATTAATTTATGTCAGAATAGTTAAGTGGTTAATTGATATACAAAATTAATCATACATTGCAGCCATAGTTTGTTGTCAAGATATGCATGCATGTACATAGAAACAGGACTCCATCATATTGCTTTTGAATATAAAAACATTTTATTTTCAGATGTTAAAGTTCCTTCAAGTATGTTACTACAACTGATGATTGGCACAAGTTAACCTGTATACATCAGCCAACCTGCAATACTATGTTCAATGGACTTTTGGGAATCAATGCAAAGCTAAGTCTATGTAAAGCAATGGTCCACAATATGCTATCTATGCTGCCATAATACAAAACTACTTAGGGGGTTTATGTTTGCTAAAGCAGTGACAACTTCATTTAAATCTGTTTTTTTTTGACTAAATGCCATGACAGTTGCAGAGACCCCTTCCCAGTCCTCCACAACGCCATATATTTCAAAAGATAACAATTGATTTTCCACAGCTGCTGAACATTATGGTAGATCTTTGGCTTTTTGCACTTTGGTCCCAGACAAGCTTTTAGTTTTCACCTCCACAGAGAGCAAGCAGGATCTTCTCATAGTCTCCTTTTGTGTCATCCTATAAGGAAAAAAATAACAGTTAAGTTAGAAATATGAGAGTCCCTAAAAAAAGGAGATTGCAACATTTCTTTAATTATAGAAATATTTCTGCTCACCAGGATGTCCTGGTAGAGTGTTTTGCCGTAGTTTTTCTTGTACTCATCCTTGACCCGTTTCATATCTATCTCAGAGCGGCTCACCATGATGCGAGTCAGGATGTGTTTGCGGGTACCTTTACCCTAAGGGAGAATAAAGATAAAAACAAATCAAACAATTTGAAAAAGACTTTGTTGGCCAATAGAGAGTAGGTCTGATGTTATAGGAGCATATGGAAGAAGCTGTTGAATATACTGTACCTTCATAGCCAAGTAGAGTTTTTCTGCAAAGAATGCCGGCCTGCTTCCAGCACATTTCACTGTGGCAATTTAAAAAAAGGTCCATGGTTAATTATTGTTGTTCTAATAATGACCTATTTGGAATAAATAAAAAAATGCATATGAATGTGCCTTTACCTATTGCTGTGAGGCAGTTTTCGATATCTCCCTTCATCTCCAGGTCGATAGCTTTGGCCACATCCACTTTACTGTATTTTGAGTACCTTTCAAACACTGACAAAAAGAAATGAGTATGAAAAAATTATAATTTTTTCTAAAAGGGGTGAAGCGTCTTACTCAACATGGCGGTATGCTGACCTTTGCGGAGATGTGGGGCACTCCTGGTGGTCAGGATTTCAATGAAGGCGGAGCAGTCTTTGCCCTTCCTCCCCTCCCCAGCCTCATACAGAGTCCTGGCATCGCTGTCAATCAGCTGCTCACTGACTCCTTCAGTCCTGCCAGCCTAAGAGATGCAACAGCACAGAAAAGTCAGTTTTCTTTTGTTTTTATTAAAACAAATACCTCAGACTTTTATACTTATTTAACTCCGCTATGAGCATAAAAAGCAAACTACAGGGAAATGCAACTCAAAGGATAGAAAATATTCAGAGAATGTTGCAGTGCAGGGTCAAATAAAATATAATCTAGGAAAGTTTCTAAAATGGAGTTTTTGCAAAACTCAACTTCTTCATCAGGGTTTACAACTGATTGGATAAAAAGTACATTTTTTGTCTCTCTTGGATGACTTTTATGACATACTTTTCAGACAGCATAAGATATAAAGAACTGAGATACATAAAATATCTTATACTGCAAATATAACAATCATATAGTTTTAAATAAACATCTCTAAAAGTCAATAACAATTTTAAGACTGAATTTTCTTCTTTTTAGGCATTAGGGTCATGTCGTTAATATGAGGGACCTTAATTTTTGGCGAGAAGAGACCACTGATTATTTTGCCACTGGCGCCCCCTTGTGGGCACAAAGGGAAACAAATGCAATTTCTTATAAAGGGAATAGTTTATGTGACAGAAAAACCTATAATGTCAAAGGGCAGAATTTATTTCCAATTTTTTATTTTATTGGTTTTTCTTAAGGTTTCTTTGAAATTTGTTTTTTTTTATGTGCATTTACAGTTGTTTTATTTTCTCTTAATTTCAGTTTGATGATTTAATGCTTTGCTCCATTTTAGTTTGGTGATCTTTAATGTGCTGAAGAGTGCTTACAAATTTAATGCATTACCGTTTATTTTTACTACTTGCTTGCCTAAGTAATCTTCTATTGTACTACTGTTTAAATAAAATAAAGTATATTGAATCTGAACTGTACATTTAAATATAATAGATTAACTCTTGTTTGCAATATATTATGCTATTTCATATCTAAGTGTCCTGAAGCTCCGACTGAACACATTAGGAAATAGATGGAGTAAAAATGGTAAATAAAGAAAGAAAGACACACCTTGCAGAGAGCGAGGAGGGCAGCCCTGAAATCTCCACTGGTATCTGATCTGATATCCTCCTCCAGATCCTTCTTGTATTCTAGGAAATGATGTCAAAACAAGTTATACTGTAGGACAAAAGAACTCAAGAGGCTTTTCCTGAACTATACTGAAATTAGCTTAGCTTTAATGGCTCATACCCTCCTTGTAGACCTTCTTTATTTCCAAGATCTGCATGTTGGTTCTGGAGGCGAGGATCTCAATCAGGGTATCCTCATCTGTTCCAAGACCCTAAGAAAAGAACGTGTGGGCAGAGATTAACAGTGGAAAATACCGGTTATCATAAAAACCACCTCCCATTAAGAAAACAATGACTGAATGCTTGGAAGTATGTGGATGTTTTAAGAAACACAGAGGGAGCTGAGGCCAAAGCATTTGCCAAAGACGTGTTGTGAAACACATTGGCAGCTTTAAAAGAGTTTTACCTGTGAGTTTCCTTCAGGGATTGATACCAAATATTATTTTAACTTGATATATGGTAAAAAAAAAAAAAAAAAAACAATGGCAAATATTACATCCCGGCCCAGCAGATGTTAAAAGCTATATATAAAAAAAAAACATAAATGTTCCTCTCTAATAGGGTAAGAGTTAGCTGAAGCTTAATTCTGATATTTTCAATTAGATAATATTTTTAGAATAATTACTTTAAAGCATGACAGTAAAGATCTACTTTACATAGATTTTCTCCCAGTTTATTTTTAAATCATTATGTTAATTACAAACATTACAAACCTTAAACCTATTTGGAGTCACTGTGAAAACATTCTTATGTCATAAATCACCTGTTTTCATCTTTGTAATATTTTATAGACAGGAACCCAACTCTGATTTCATACCAATTCAGGGATTTTTAACTGATCTTCATGATATTGCAGAGCCTTACATTTTTTAGCTAATATGTAAATGATTTACCTGGCAGCTGCAGAGAGAGAAACTGTCAAATACATACAGATATTGCACTCTTATTTGTGTCTGCAAAATAAACCTGAGCAGGAAAAAAATATCTTGAAATATATCACATTGGCTTGAAAAAAAACATCTAACATGAAACTATGAAAAGACTTAATGCCTCAGAGCGTTTCTTAATAAATAAAAAAGTTCATGTCAACCAGATTTATAGCAGTAAGATTTGGTTGCAGTGAGGCAGAATAGGTAAATAAACTCAACTTTTCAGCCTCACTTTAAATTCCAAAATTAAGTTTGACGAAAAATTTTAAAAGATTTGGCAACCGTTTGTGTCTATTTACCTCATAAAGTAGCCCAGTCATTTACGCATACAATGACATTTTCACACTAATCCTACTGTATAACAGCTTGGTCAGGCTAAACAAACATCAGTTAAACCTTTAAGATAATAATATAATCAAACGCTGAAAATAAAGGATCAGAAACCTGTCAGATGGCCTTACTGCTTCAACCTACAGAAAAACTTTATTAAACTGGATTTAAAATGTATGAACAGTTATGTCCTCGAAATGACTTCAAATTAAATAAACATGTAAAATCATAAATACAGGAAAATAGAATTAAATGCATTTTATCGTAAATATTTTTGTTTTTTATGTGTGTGTGTGGGGGTGGGGTGGTGCATGTGAACTTGTCTTGTTTTAGTATTTTAATAAATATTCTTGTGTTTTGCTGGTTGTAAAATTTAGAATTTCTATATTTTCTTAAATCCTTTTCAACCTTAAGCTTTTCTATATCAGCTGTAAATTAAACTGCTAGAAAAGCTGCTGGAGGAGACTGTATAGTTCCAACCAGAAATATGACATTTGGTCAGAAAGGTCTTAATTTTTTTTTCTCACATGAATATTAATTTACATTTCTTAACTGTGGAGCAGTCATCTTAAATAGATCCTGTAGGATATTTCAACCAGGTTAAGTCCATTGTAGTAATTTATAAATTGTCAGGACACTAAATATTAAACATGGCTGTTAGGTTAATTAGTCCTTTGGTGTGAGTTTGTGTGCATGGTTGTGTGTCTCTGTGTTGACCTGCAACATACTGGTGACCTGTCCAGGGTGTAACCCACCTCTCACCTCTGCCAGAGATAGGCACCACCCCAACAACAATCAATCAGATCCCTAACTTTCAGTGAGTGCCATTAATATGGTATTCGGATATAGGAATTAGGAAACTTTTAAGTAGAAATTAAAATCAACGTCAACTGAGCTTCAATTAATAACATTTTGAAAAGCCGAATGGTCTGTATTTTTTATGTGAATTAAACAAGTCTTGCTAACTGGGTTAATCACAGATGTGTTGTTTATCTTTTATTTCAAATTTAACTGTTTAACTGTTGTATCGATCATAATATTTGTGGTAATAGAGAAGTCTATTTCTGTCAGGAACAGGGACCTTTAATAAGAACCATCAATACAAACACATAGACTAACTCATTTAGATTCAGCTTGTTTATTTGTTTGTTAATGAATCCCGTCCTGTCAGCTAAGTCCGTTCAATCTATAGTAATATCCAAGTGTTTGACCAACCTTCATTGCCAGTTTCAGCTGCTGAGCGTCATACTGGGCTGGTGTTTTCAGCAGAGCCAGCACCACTTCCTCCAGGTCTCCTTTAAGAGCCTTTTTCAGTTCTGCTTCCAGAGGCTAAAAAAAAAAGAGGGATGTTTTCTATGAACACAAAATAAACTTTTACATATTATGTCATTCTCTCTCTGCTTTTTCTCATAGTAGCTTTGCCTCGTCTGTTCCTGTTTGGCTGTGACTCCATCCTGGAGAGAAAAATCAGCTGTGCTGCTGCAATCAACACCTTTGTTTATAGATGCTGGAGATCGGCCTGTTTTTCAGTGTAGTCCTGTTTCTCTAACTGTGACTGGCTGGATGTGCTCTCTTTATCCTCTGACATGGGAGTTGGTTCGGAGTTCGCCTGCCTGGCTGTGTGTTTCCCGGACCGGGCCGCATTTTACAGTTGCCTTTTGTATTCTGCTTCTGTCTCCTTGAACCCCAGTCGGCCTCAGCAGATGGCCGCTCACACTGAACCTGGTTCAGCTGGAGGTTTCTTCCTGTTAAAAGGGAGTTTTTCCTCTCCACTGTCGCTACAAGCATGCTTAGTGTGAGGGATTGTATTTGAGTCAATGAGTCAATGCAATCAACTGGTTTTCCTTAGATAGAAAACTTTGAATCAATTTGACTGGATGATCTGGTTGAACTGTAAAGTGCCTTGTGATGACATGTGTTGTGAATTGGCGCTATAGAAATAAACTGAATTGAATTAAATATATATTTCTTTCTGTTACTTATATAGAAGAGCAGCTGTCATTACCTTCCCAGTTGCCTGTTGGTAAGCCTCTTTGATCTGCTGCCTCTGGTCATTGCTTCTTCTGACAAGAATTTCAATGATGGTGTTCTCATCAACGCCTGCAGTGTGTTTAGTAAAGATTGTCATTTTAAGTTGTAATAATACATTATATTCAGCAGATGGTGCTGATATTTCCCTTAGTTCAGGAAAACAGCATCCAGTTTATCACTTTGTTTACAGAGGACTTTTTTGGTTAAAAAATTGTTATAAAAGTTACTTTACACAGGTTAAATTATAAACAAGTATAAAAGAGCAATAAAAAAAAAACACTATGATCATAAATGATAAAAAATAAGCTGGAGATATATAGCAGGTAAGTTTATCAATCAATCCAAAATTAATATGTATATATGAATTAAGGTGGTTACAATCAACATAATAAAACAAATAGGATAAAACAACTCAGATCAGAGATTAAAGCATTAATATTACATCCTAAGATCAAAAATAATAAGAAAAATATACTTAAAAGCCAGCAGAAAGCTAAATATTTCAACACATCTGTAGTTTCTACTGCCCTTCCTTCTTCAAAACTAAAGAGGCTTCATGCAGCCAAAACATGTTAACACAGGCCCGAAAAGCTCCTCAAAATCTACCTTTGGTCTTAATGGCTTTTTCCAAGACTCCAGCATCTGCTCCTGGGTTGAAGTTGGCTGCAGCGGTGACCGTTCCCTCGTTCTTCAGGAGCTAAAGAGAAACACATATGAGGCGGTTGTCTTATTTTACTAGTCGCTAAAAAAGTAAATGATTTATATTGCAAAGGGTTTTTTTATGCCTTAGGTGCTCAAATTCCAAAACCAATCACAACTCTTAATGCACTTTTCTTTTTCTATTTTTTGTCCTCATGTAGTTCTCATCTGTTCTCATATCTTAGAACTGGAATGTGATAAATGAAAAACATGCCTTGCCTTGTCTATTACATCCTCAGTTTAAAGAACTTACAGAAAAGGGCATTGCAACAGTTTTTATGTTTTTTATTCAATTTTTTTCCCTGAGTTTTTGAAACCCATAATGGTGATCAGAGCAACACTAAACGGGACAGAAAAGATGCAAGACTAAGATAATCTCCTTTCTCCCTAATTCATCTTTAACCAGTCCTAGAAAGGAGAAGTACTTTTTGTGTTTGGAAAGTTTATAAAGGGAGGGGCACAAATTCCTGCTTCCCTGAGTCACACCAGAAGTTCAGCCATCAGTCTTATTTCACTCAACTCTTTAAGGTCCAGATCTCTTTTATGTTTCTCTTAGTTTTCTCTGTTATCTCTCTGTTAAGTTTACCACCCCTTCCTTCCTCCTTTAAACCCAACCATTTAGTTTCTTTAACATATTGTGAGGCTTTTTTTTTTTTTCTCTAACCCCTCTCTATGCCTGATCATTTTTTCCACCACAGCATACCACAGGGGAAGGAGAAAAAAAGGAAAAAACAGAGTTGTTGACCTTAGCAACCAAAAAAAGTGTTGCAGTTACTCACTGACTCATCGGGCAAACCCAGATAGACTGTCTGCTGCAAGAAGGCTTGGATGAAAGACATGTTGGAAGAGTTGGTTCTGTCTGTCTGAGGAAAGAAGATCATATCAGTTCTCTGATTGAGAAATATTAAACCTGTGAAATGAGTTTAAAGAACAGATCACAGCTTGAATCTATTTATTAAACTTGGAGTTAGAGACAAAATTGTCTCCCCTCCCATATATGCTGCACAAGCAAAACCTCTGTAAAG
This sequence comes from Cyprinodon variegatus, assembly GCF_000732505.1. NCBI lineage: Eukaryota > Metazoa > Chordata > Actinopteri > Cyprinodontiformes > Cyprinodontidae > Cyprinodon > Cyprinodon variegatus. The sequence goes on from NW_015150846.1 coordinate 707,678, forward strand.
ATTTACAAGAGGTTTTACTCTGTAATTACAACAATGTGCTGAGCGCCCAGCCACACCCACACCCAGCCTGATATGAACACTGAGTTTTGCAGACTTTGTCATCTGCCTCATGTGCTTTCACAGCGATTGTGAAATGATATTGGATGAAAAGTAGAACAGTAAAAAAATAAACATTTATTTGCATTAAGCAAAAACTTGTAATATCTCCGTTATATCAGCCACACCCTCCTACTGTGCAGCACAATGACTTCAATCTGACAGATTTACAGTTAAAACAAACACAACTAAAGTCAGAAACTAAGAACTGGAGTATAGGTTTAAGTTTTTCATGAAAATGGAAACTTACCGAGAGGTGTCAGAGGGGGAAGTTTCTCTCTCTGTGGTTGTAGGGGCGTTGTATGGCCAGAAGGAGAGTATTTATGCTCGGGCAAACCCCACCTAATGGAGAGTCCAGCCTCCAAATGCTGTGATTGGACTGAAAATCCGCCCTGCGCAGCAGAGCGCAACATGGCTCTGTTCATTTTTACGCACGGAAGGATTTTGGTGCGCAGAAATCTGGGCGCACTGTTTGCAGAATGTTTATAAAAGGATTTAAGAAAGACACGCAGCTTTTTGAGAGACATGTGCGGAGCAAGAGCCTGGTCCTGATCCTTCATAAAAATGTGATCCCCTGGAAAATCACAGGGATATGGAGCATCTGGGACTTAGGTGGCTAGTTTGCCTTCAGGGGATATGTTTGACCTGTTTGATGGCTTGCACTCTAAGAATGGATCGGTTAGAAAAACAGCCAATCTATTTAATGTAATAGGTTAACCAAACAACCAATAACCATGCTAAATGATGCTCTACTACTCTGACTGTTTGGCTGTAATCAACTGTAGTGGGTAAAAGTTTTTGGACTTAGAGAATTATGTACATTTAACCTTGGTTGTAACTTTAGTATTATTAGTAAACATCAAGATGCCCTGCCCTTAAATTTTCTTCTTTTCTTTTCTTCCAGTTTTTATTGTCATTACACTGTCACCAGTACAGACTAACAAAATGAACTCTCTGCATTTAACCCATCCCCTTGGGGACCAGTGGGCTGCCATTGTGCGGCCCCCAGGGAGCAGTGTGCTGTTAAGGATCTTTGCTCAGAGACCCAGAGTGGCATTCTGTGGAAGTGGGACTCAAACTCAGAACCTCTGGATTTTAACACTCTATGCCCTAACCACTAGGCAGCCATCCCCCCATTTCATTACACTGATTAACCAATATTTTGGTCAAGTCACCAATTTGTAATAATAATTATTATTATTACTAATAATAATAATTATCACTACTAATAATTGAACTTAATTGATCTCACATTGGAGAAAATTTACCGCTGCATATAACCTATCCCCTTGTGGAGCTGTGAGCTGCCATTGTGCGGCCCCCAGGGAGCAGTGTGGGGTTAAGGGTTTTGCTCAGAGACCCAGAGTGGAGGCTGTGGGAGTGGGGCTTGAACTTAGAACCTCAGCTTTCCATGCTCTGTTCCCTGACAACTAGGCTGCCACTTCCCTCAATACAGCCCCTTGTATTGATTTGCCCTTTTACAATTACGGTATGTTGGTCAAAAACACTTAACAATTGTATTGGTTGTTTTAACCAAAAGATTAGTTGGACACACAACTACCAACCAGATTGGTCAAATTCACCCATTTTTTGGTTAGTTGTCTAACTGTTGTTATTTAATACAGAATAATCTGTTTTTTCTATTTTTAGCTAAATTGGGTTGATGTGCTGGATTTAGGCATATAATGCATAATTGTTTTAAATGCTGAGAACAATTATTTGCAACTAGTAAAAGAAAAACATCTAAAACAAACCTGTTCCTCTGTGGAAACCAGAATCAAAAAATTAAAAAGAATCCAAACCAATCAAATCCACTTAATTCATATTTGATTTATTTTTAACCAGAGGGCTTTCCAAAGTGTCGTGCAGTAAAATGAACACATATATATATATATATATATATATATAATCGCTGTGACCCCCAAACTGGGAGAGTGGCTACAGCAGATTCCAGGTAAAACATCAGAGGTCCAGAAGAGCGCAGTCCTAGGAACAGCTAAGATACTGCGCAGAACCCTCAAACTCCCAGGCCTCTGGTAGAGGACCCGAGCTTGAGGATGACACATACCACCCCACGAGGGGTGAGAAAACAGTTTTTTTTTTTTTTTTTTATACAATGGAAAAAGAAGGGGGAAAAAAAGTTCACAACATGACGTAGGCTTCAAACCCTCTATAACTAACACATTCTGCCACCATCTAAACTATTAAATACCTTAGATCATGCCTGAATCAGTCTGCAAAGAGTTACAAAGAGATTTCTAAGACTTTGGGACTCCACAATCACGAAACAGTGGTGATCAATATATTTATCACCAGTCTTTCTCAACTAATTGGCGTGAATGACCTTTTCATATCTTCTGGAATTCCTTTAGCAGGATGTTTGTTTGTTTTTCTACAGCTTTTGCCTAATTTCTGTAATAAAGCAGGATATGATATTTAGTGTTTAGTTTATACAAGATTGAGAATAATCAGCTGTGGGTGTAGCTATCCTTATGGAAGATTTTTAAACAGTTTGGTCAATCACATTTAATTTGTGATTAAAAAAGAAGGACAGTTACTTAACTGGTCAAAGTGATCATATACTTTTTCTCTCATGATAAACTATTGTAAATTATTTATAGGTACATTGACCATTGCTACACGACCCGCAGGGAGAAACATAGACCTCTGGGTTTCTTCAAAGATGTGTGGTTTTGGTGTGGTGGAGTAATAACTGACTCTAAGGTGTGGTAAATAATCACGTCAGTGGAGCCAAGGCCTTATACATGCCTGAACAGGGGGCTGTGACAGAGAGATGAATAACAGCCAGGATACTGATGCATTTGTTTGACGACATCATTTCAGCACAGCCAGATGTCATATTGATGATAAATGATTAAAATTTCGTCATCTCTACCTGTGTGATTATAAACCACTCTGTGCTCCAGTAGTTTAAATTGCATTATTTGTAGAGGTAACCGATCAGACTAAAATATGGCCACAGCAGGGTTGGATAAAAAAAAAAAAAAAAGAGTAAAAAGTACGCAAAGCTGTATTTTCATTAAAATGGCATTAATGTTGGATTTTTTGTTAAGTAAAGTGTGTTAAACAGATGCTCCAGCTGTGATCCAAATGCTACAAATGAGGCCAAGTCAGCAAAATAAAGGAAGTCCTCTCAGAGGAGCTCAGCCAACATCAACAGTCGGGGAGGGAGTAACGTACGGCAGATGATACAGGAACAGTGGGCACAGTTATCTTCCTGAATTACATCTTTAGGAGAAATATCACTGTAGAAAATATATTCATATCCTCTTCTTCATTGCAAGAAAGACAATTAGTCAGTTCATCTAAATGCCTGGATTTAGCCCTAAGAACTGAGGGAAGAGTGTCATTTCCAGGGAAACTAATCAAAATAAAGCAGACATAAACCAAAGTAAGTGATGGTATTAAAAATAGATATCTCTGAGTGGCAACAAAGCATCCAGTTTCAATACGGATGGTACAAAGAGGAAACTTGAGGACTTTTAGGGCATCGTTTTACCTACAGTATATGAGTGGAAGCTGGTGAAACTCCATCACAGCAGGTTTAATATTTAAAGACTGTTGAGAGTTTGGTTCCCCTGAGAGATCAGGATCAACTTGGCCTTTTCTTCCTGTAGCTTAGCAGCACCCAAACTTACCTGAGTTACTCTGACAAACGGCACAGCTTCACAAACCAGGTAATCCTTCAAACCTTTTTTATTGTAACAATCCAACTACTATCTACTACTGTCTACTATCTTATATTAGAGGAAACATCATTATTCTGTAGATACTATGTTCTGTAAGATAGCTGCAACAGCCTTTTCCTACTCAGTGATTCAGAAAATATCATTAAAAATGCCAATGTTAAAAGAAATATTTGAGATTGTCAGTTTTCCTGGCTTTCTTTTATAATAACTGAAAAAGCCTTTGAGGCAGATTAGACTTTCTGAGTGAGCAGGTTGTGTCAGCTTTGAGACATCTGCTTATATTTAAAGGATTCAACAAGGTTTCATAATGTGGACAGAAATATTCGGACGTATTTGATTGCATATTAGGTAACATTTTTTCATCTATCTCGGCTCTAAAAGGATTCTAACTTGCTTTTCCCTGTAGATTGTGGACTTATCCAGCTCCTAATGTGGTAGCATATTGATAGAACATAAGAAAAGTGGTGAATACCAGCAACCATAATGTATATGAACACATCTGAGACTGCCAGAGGATCTTATTCGCTGACCTTCCTGGGAAAGAAAGTAGGGAGGCATCACTCAGTGGCACCGGCTGGGAAGCAAAGTAAGTGTTAAGCATAACACAATTTCCTGACGTTCATCTGCGAAGTAAAACATGATTTTTAAAAATATATATATATATTCTTCAAAATCATGTATCATCCCATATTTTAAATATGAGTTTGTAAGTAGACTGATTAGAGTGCAGATTACTTATTTTATATGCTTAGGTAGTCCATCTCTAAATCACTTAGCTATTCAGAAAAAGAAACATAGTAAAGTGGTTGCTGGAAACGTTAGGAGTTAATCATTCTGATCATTCAGAAGCAGATTGAAAGTGTAGCACCTGCAAATGTATGAATAATATAGGCACATTTGGCATCAGAGTTTGCCCCAGATGTACCACAAGCTGATGCAGATGTGTTTTTTTATGGCGCTAATTGAATGTTTTAATGCTTCCTCCAGTTTTTAGTGATCATAAATGAAATCCATGTTAATAAGATACAGGGAGGTATTAGATTTGCTTTTATTTGTTTGACCTACTTTTAAAGGTTTTTCAAACAACTTCCATTATGTTGAGTAAAATAAAATAAAAAATATTGTTGTGTGCATTAATAACCAGACCAGGTATCAGTGATCTGATGCAGCAAGGAATACTGTTTACCAGCTACGGTACCTTTAGATGTCAAAGGTCCCTAAACAAGATCCTTTACTCCAGAAACTTGCACTACCTAATGTGGCAGAGGACACACATGACCCTAAAGGGACATTTCCTTTCCAAACAGCAATGTATCTGTTTAAAATAAACTCATTGATTTTCTTACAATACCTTGAGATTTACGTGCTTTGGTTTATCTCATATATATATATAAAAAAAAAGGAAATTCTGTGGATGCAATGTAAAAACTGTGAAAATGTGTCATTGGTGTCATTTTGTTTCTTTCATGTCCTTAATTAACTAATTATTAACATATCACCTATGTAAAATCAACATTAAAATGACTCCGATGAAATCTAGTATTTTGAGGGCAAAGGGCTGTTCAAAATCAGAGAAAACATCTGATGAGTTACGTTTATTACATATCAACATAACTCTTAGAAATTCAAACACATTTTAAACAAATACTAAGGAATTCACAGGAGTTAGTTTTTAATATTCTTTTGATGATAAAACTGAAAACATACGGTACCAGCTTCTTAGAGATTTTAATTTCTGACAATTTTCTCTACTTTCACAAGAAGTGAGGTATTTATTGTAAACATGGATTACATTTTTTTTTTTTTTTTTTTGTCAGTACTTGTTTGGGGTTGACGCAGAATCATTTTATCACTTTCAAACTCATTATTAATTAGCAGCAGCACGTTTAAGTTCTCCATTCTGCAAATACTATAGTGTTAAATGATCTGTTTAAAAAAGTTGAACCTGACATGAGCACTTCTATAGCATCTTGAATGATTTCTCTGTATTTTTACTTAAAATAATTGAAAAAAGAATCCTGAAAAAGTAATACTGATAAATAACTTTTTTACAGTTTAAATGGGACATTTTGCAGTAGCTATTCAATAGCATATACTGTACGAGGTTACACATGGAGAGGTAAGGTTTTCTTAAATGTTCTGACTATGAAGAAAAGTTCTAAGAAAAAAAAGTTGTGAAAAAAAGTTCTAAGAAAAAAAAGTTGTGAAAAAATACATTGTATGTGAAGGAGTCAGCCTTAGTCTGCACTTGAACCCGTTGAATTATGACTGGAATGTGAAGATAATGATAAGAGCGCACTAACACAGCACTGAAGAACTGTGTTTTAATATTTAAATTAAGAGGAACTCTAAGAAAAAAAGGACAAAAGGACATATATATATATATATATATATATATATATA
>NW_015150846.1:713896-761179 GCF_000732505.1 Cyprinodon variegatus
TATATATATATATATATATATATATATATATATATATATATATATATATATATCACTTTATCCAGTTGGATCATCTGAATGTTGTTTTCTGTCTCAGTTGCCTGGGAAACAACCATCAAGTCAACTGAGGAGCCTGTGCTGCCCACTCAGGCTAGTCATATCCCAGCAGAAGATCAGGGCTTGAAAAACCTACCTGGCAGTGTACCTGAGTTAAAGGAAGAGAGGCCGGGTCCAAGCTTTTGCACTTCCCAGTTGCAGCAGTACAGAAACAACATACCAGGTCAGACTTTTGATCTCATTCAGCTTTGCTCTAGTTTCAGTCTTTGGGGTTAACCTTCTGTCTGCTCTGGAGCTAAGGTCTCAGCTGCATTTCCACATTATATGATCTTTCTCTCAGATTCCTGACATGATTTCTGTTTTTCTACTGAAAGGTGTTTCTGAGAAGAAAGTAACTGCATGACGACACGCCTAGATTCCTGTACCAGAAAACAAAGAGGGGATGGGATGGGAATGTGAGATAGAGAGTGATGAAAGACTCAAAGTATGCTACTTGGTGGAGATATTCAGTGTTTTAAATTTAAGCTAAAAACATAAACGGCAACTAACATTTTTGTTGATATGAAAATTAAATACTGCTCTTTTCTGTGTACCATTATGAGAAATGTAAATCACGTTTTAACTGCACACACTATAACACACTGTTATTATGAAACTGTACAATTAATCTCAAATAAAATGTGATCCTCTTGAAATGTATGTGTTTATTCTTTTTCTCAGATTGAACTAATAAAACAACTATAAATGTTTCACAAGACAATGCAACCATAAAGTAGAGGTTGCTTTGCAGTACTAAAACACTAAATAAATGTATCATAATAACTTCACTTAGCTTGTAAAACGGAGGTAATAACCAGGAAATAAGGGCAAAAAGTCCTTTACCAGGGCTTATGTATGACTGGAAGTCTAATGGCAAGGTTCAATTAATCGCCACATTATTGGATATTTGTCTCTGAATTTTTCCTAAAAAAAAAAAGAAGTGTTCATGTTCATTAATTGGTTAAACTAATTTATTTTCACAAAAATATGTTTTCACACACAATGCTAGTCAGAATAGAATACAATAGAATAGAATAGATCCCTTTATTGTCCCACAATGCGGAAATTGTGGTGCTACAGCAGCAGCAAACTGTTATTGCAGATGCGGTCACACAAGGTGAACCTTAAAAAAGTTTATAAAAGTAACAAATAAGAAAATAAAACACTAAAGTATTGTAAGGTTCAGTGTTTTTATTACCGTATATAAATACTCTGTATCTGGAGAATAAAAAAATCAATATACAGTTGTGGCCATTTTAACAGTAATGGATTAGGGGAAAATATCAGCAACACCAGAGATGTGCAAAAAAGAACAGAACCATGTTATTTAACTAAGACAGAAACTGTGCAAAAATAAGAATTGATAAAACAACTTAAGATTGTTGGGAACAGAGATTAGTTATAAAGTATTACAGCTTCTGGGAGGAAGGATCTGTGATAACGTTCCCTGGTGCATTTCGGGTGCAGCAGTCTGTCACTGAAGGAGCTCTCCATTTCAGCAAGAAAACATGCATGGGGTGGGAGACATTACCCAACAGAAATGTTTGTCATTTTGTATTTGTATTTTATTTTATTTAACTTTGCTAAAACTGTTCTGTGGTCCACTAAAGTTCAGCTTATTTTATTTCTGATTCACAAAAAACATCTCAAGGCAATATTCAAAAGAAAACTTCCAAATCATATATACAAAGATAAAGAATTGATCTGATCCTGTTTTAAAGACAGATGATTCAAGTTGATCATTACTGTATTTTATTATTGTTGCAAAAAACAAGTTTTGTAAATGGAAATCTGAAAACAATGCAATCCAAGAAATGCAACTTTAAAAAACAAAAACAAGCTTTTTTTTCAGAAGGAACTTTGCTGTATTCTAAGTTAAATTTTCCTTCTTTTATTTTTTTTTTTCAGTTAATTTTTTTTCAGATTTCCCTTTTTAAGATTAAGTCTTATCATTTGCATTCTTTTTTTAAACTGCTTTTCACATGCATCTTTACTTCAAATGCAATACAAACATTTACTCTTGACTGTACAAATGTTATTGCTATTGCCATGCAGGCCAATAAAAATGTGTCTTCATTTGTCACTCTGTAGGAAACTTGACCATGAAAATTGAAGCGAAATTCAATTTGAAAAAAAAAAAAAAATAAAATAAAAATAAATGTTAAAAAAAAATAGAAGAGAAAATTTGAGAAAACCGGATGTTACTCCCACAACCTTCTTTTAATTATAGGTTTTTCAAGGTTTCCTTTCTTGATTGCATTTTTATTGTTGTTGTTTTTTAAATTTACATTTACATACATGTTCTTTGTTTGCAACAATAATGGAACAAAATTCGCTCAATAGTTAATAAATGATGAAGTCAAATTCTGTTTACTATTAATATATTATGTTAAAATAGACACAAAATAGTCAGAAAATTAACAAAAGACATAATATGCTATCAGTTATTGCAAATAGTATACAGGCTGATACTATTGAAAAAAAAAAGTCTGGAAAAATGTTAAAGCACATTTTGGATCAAACACTGTTAAAGTGCTTTGCAAATCAACAAGCTACATTTTTTTACAGATTATTCTTGGCGACATATTTTAAGGTCATTCAGTCTGGATGGACTTTTCTGTGAATAATAATTTTGATGTCTTGCCTTCGGTTCTCTGTGAGATTTAGGTCTGACCTTTGATTGAACCAATGTAATGCATGAATGGGCCTTGCTCTAAACCACATGTTATCCAGCCTATCAAAGCTATCTATCCAGCCTTCAAGAGCAAAAATTGTCTATCATGTCATAAAGTAAAGGCATGTGTCCTTTTAAAGGGTACAAAGTGGCTAAAACTGCAAAATAAAGGGGTTTAAAGTCATAATACCGTTGCAGTAATGATGAAGTCAAATGTTAAATTTATATGCCAGCAACCAGCCCCAGACTTTATGATGTATTTAATAAGCTTGACCCCAGTTGTATTACCAATCTGGCTGCAGTTTTAAAGTTTTTTCTGCTGAAAGATGAACCACAGCATGATTCTGCCACCATCATGTTTCACCATATAGATATATAGCCTATTCCTGTTGATGCACTATGATATCTTCTCTGTCTTTTTGTCCCTCAACTCTTTGTGTTTGTTGCAACAACCCCCGCCCTGTCCTGCACAAGACATTTATCATCACAAAAATGTATGGACGAGGAGGTGGGCTGCGTTTAGACGCTGGATTGGTGCAGACAGGAGGAAACGAAACGGACGAGACATCACCGCAGGTGTATAGAAAAATAATAATATGAGGTGTGAGTATCAGTGAAGGAGGGTTTGAGGAACTATTTTAGATATATGCTTTGAATAAAAGTAATTTACATGAAAAAAATTAACATTTTTTATTTTCATCAAAGATTAAAAAAACCAAGGGACACAAATGATAAATTTGCCCATATTGGCCTACTTCTAACATATTGCTATGACATGAAATCCTATTTTTCAACTGTTCAGAGCTAAAGAGACAGAACATGTTCTTTCTTTGAAATTTAATTTACTGGATTTGGACCGAATGAAAACTGAAGCAGAGTATAAGTACTTTAAAATTTGAGGACCAAGACACCATAGATGGCTGATGAGGGGTTGATTTTGGATAACAATTTGAGGGGGTTGCTTAAATCTTCCCCATTTACTTTTATGCAGGGTCATCAGAATCCCAGCTGGGATTTAGCAGTGATGCCAGAGAAGCTGAGAGCTCACAGCACCTCAAGATTTACATCCCCTATGAGTCGGCAGAGCTCTGCATCGCTCAGGTAAAGTAGCAGTGCAGGAAAAACAAGTAGAGCTTTCATACAGGCTGAGCTTTTTTATTTCTTACATCCATAAGTGGGTATTCATATGATTTTATGTAATAGATTAACTCCAAGAACCAAATTATAGTGGAAAAGCATTTTTTTCCCAATATTTTATAAAATATATAAAAATGGGAGCCTTTGTCTTAAGCTCTGTTTTGTCTAATACCACAACATTAAATCAGCTGTCTGTAAAGTTCACCTTAATAACAGTGTACTGGTATTGAGAAAAAATTAATCTCTGCTATAACAGTACAGATTATAATTTTTAATAATACTGAACAAATTGTGCTTAAACACAAATCAGTGGTTTAGTGTTGGATTAATTCTTAGAACTATGTCCCAAGTTTAAACATGTCAGGGACTTTGGCGCCACTGCAAACAACTTGGGTCGTTTTGCAAAAAAGGATGGGAAAATTCCTGTTTTTGAATTAGCAAACTTAAAAGAAGGCTACAATTAAAGACTTTTAACTGCAGATGAAGGTGGCTCGATTTTCTTACCCAGGGGCCATAAAGTAAATTTGGCCCTATCTTTAGTTTTATATATATATATATATATATATAAGAAATAAATGAACATCCTTTGCTGCACAGTTTTGAACTATTCTTTATTTGGCTATGAGAAAAAAATCCAACAAATACATTAATGTTCAGGATTTAAACAACATAATGTAAAAAAAAAAAGGTAGCGTACATCTCTAAAAGACTAACTATAACTAATGTAAATTAAAGTGAACACAAACACACACACAAAAAAAAATTCATTTGCATCTCCTTAAAGCAGGGGTGTCAAACTGGTTCCAGAAAGGGCCGTGTGGCTGCAGGTTTTCTTTCCAACCAAGCAATAGCACACCAGACTCCAGTCATCTCATTAGGTCATCATATTCAGATTGGACTCCCTAAGATGAGATGACTGGAGTCTGGTGTCCTATTGCTTGGTTGGAAAGAAAACCTGCAGCCACACGGCCCTTTCTGGAACCAGTTTGACACCCCTGCCTTAAAGCATTCATTGCTGAAAGTCAGGCAAACATCATGACGTCTTTGTGCAGTTGTTCAACTGTGAGCACATGGGTAAAAACAATGAAGCTACAGTCAGATGTGCTGTGTTTTTTTCTTACTCACACTCACATGGTTGCCCTCAAGATGCTACCTTGAAGACAGGCGGTCAAAGATGAAGTTTTGTATATTTGGGCTTACTTGCAACATATTGTGCACAAACAGATTGTTGAGGACATGAAAGTAATGAAGAAAAGGCATCTGCAAACAGTACAGGAACTAGAGGCGAATTTCCAGACCAAAACTCAGGAATCACAGGTGAAAAAAGTAGAAAGTAGCGTGTATCTGTAAAATTAAACTTAATCACCAATGAAGTTCTGCATGTGTTAGCAGGAATGGATCAAGCAAAAAGTCACATTTCACTATCAGAACAAACTGAATACCCTGAGGAGATTCTTGGAGGTCTATCGTAACAATGTGGAAAAGAAGAAAGCCGACTGGGAGAAGAAAGTCACAGTCAGTCATAAGTTTTCAAACCTTCCTTTTACTCTTGCAGCCTTTCCTTTTTGTGTTTCTAAAGCAAACATTTAAAATCACTAATCATTATTTCTGTGCACACGTGGCTGAAAAGTAGAGGATATAACTCCAGTGTGCTGTATACACAGCAAACAGTCTGAGTCACACTGTGTGCTACAGGAGCTGACTGCTCAGAATGAGCAGCTGCTGGTGGAGCAGAGAGTAGAGAGGAGAAGATGGAAAGAAGAGGCCCTGCAATGGCAGGAAGAAAAGGCAGGCTTTAAAACTTTTAAACCACAGCACACTCTAGTGGTAATATTGGAGAAGAGCAGAAATCAACTAAAATTTACAATTGCTTTCAGAGCAAGATGCTGGAGCTGTTCTCCAGCAGGCTGGATATCATGCACTGCCACCAGGCCTCCAGTGAGTAAAGCAACATTTAGAGACTTACAAAACCAAAATAATGCTAAACTTGCATCTTTTTTTCAATTGTCTGCATGCTAATTTAAACAGCATTGCATGAGCTGCAGATGGCCAGACAAGAAATTGGGCAAGTTCAAGAAATGTTGACAGTTTCATCATCACAGGAGCCACATGAATCAGCAGAGGAGGAGCAAGGGTCAGTTAACAAAGAACAAACTATGGTGGGTTGGATCATCAGCGGAATGACAAGATTATTTTATTATTTCAACGCATAAGTTTTATTCTTCATATGAGAGATTTAAAAAAAAAATACTTTAAGTGGAATACCTGGTCCAGCCATCACAAATGTGGTTTAAAAAAAAACTCAATGAAGGTTTTCATGTGGCCTAGCGATTGCTTATTTAGCTATTAAATTAGATAATCATTTAAATTTTATATTTAAGTTATTTATTTTGGATAGTTTGTCTAATTGTGATCTGAATCCTAGAGTGAGTTATTGCCACTCTCCATCTGTGCTCAGACATGCGCTGTCTCTGATCAGCCACTGGAGGGAGCTAATGCCCGGTTGGAGGAGCTTAAGGAGAGCCTGTATCAGAAGGAAAGGGAGATCACTGAGTTGCTGGAAGCAGAGAGGAGCCCCATCCCTCCTGTCCCACAACCACACTGCAGCATCCTGCTCCCCATTGTCATAACCAAGGTGTTATTTCAACAATGTGCAGAAAAACTGTCATCAAGCTATTGCTCAAATGTTCAACTTCATAATTACTGTCTTGATACTTTAAAAAAACCCATTTTCCTCAAGGCCCATGAAATCACTAGTGCAGTGGCTGAGTCAAGAGCTCTTTTGGACCAAATGATTGAAGACAATCAGGTCGCTCTGGCTGAAGCCCGGGAAAAACTGCGTCTGCACCGTCAAAGCACTAAAGAAGACAGCAATGATAAAGAAAGGCCCTCCAATCAAGAGGGGTCAGAGATCATTGATAGTGTGCATAAAGCTAACATGGCTTTCCATATGCTGAAATCATTGAATACATACTTTCAGTGAGCAAAATGATCAGAAATGCAGTTTTCTGTTTTCCTTTACCTTGCAGATCAGATGAGTCAAGTTTGTCTTTTCTTCAAGAGGCAGTGAGGGAGTGTGAGGTCTGTCAAATTGCTTTGGATTGCCTCAGAACTGGAGAAAGCCCTGTTTTGAACGGTGAGTTCAAATCTAAGATCCACGGGATGTACATACATTTAAAATAGCCTTAATGGTCAAAACACTGATCAAATAATCTACCAGAGTTTGACTAAGAAAAGAGGTGTATCAATTTGCAGATTAACTTTGATAGACTTTGATTCATGTTTCCAAATTATGGGTCCGCAGCAAGTATTTGTAAAAAAATTAATTTCCCATCCGCTGTTTCTTGTAAACGAGCCAACCAATTTAAACACATCAACTATCAGTAGAAAACAGACGATGAATGAAACCAATCCTCTATTGAACTAGCATCTTAAGTTTAATTCTAAAATTGTGATTACATTATTCTTACAAACACAGCAAATCATCAATTTTAAATTTCTTCTCTGAGAAATTGTGCAAACCTTTTATTTAAGTTTGAAATGTCCTCCCTGCTCAGATTGTGAAATGTCTGAACTGGAGGACGTTGTGGGACAAGAGACACTTTCAACCTCACAAAGGTCCATAAAAGTTGTTGGCCATCAACTTCTCCTGCTGCAGGATCAGGTAGGTGTTTATTTAAAAACCCCACAATGACATAAGTCCTCATTTCCAGAACTGTATGTAGATTACGCAGTTATGGGCCTCTAGACTAGAGACTGTTATGGGCTTTATGTGGATGGGTTTCTTTTATGCTTTTAAATTACAACAGATTGAATGCTACAAAAAACAGATACTAAGCATTTTGCTCCAAATCCACCCATTTATACCTCCTTAATCCTTGCAGGGTTATCGAATAGAATAGAATCATTTTTAATGTGTGGCAACAACAGCACACTAATTCAAAACATGGTGGTAAAGTTTAAAATAAAATAAAAACAAATAAAGTTTAAAAGGAAAATCTTATTCTTCAGAATTAAATGTTTAGTTTTTGGGCTTAATGGTTGGGTTAAATTTAAGGCTATAAGATTTTCTTTTTAGGCTGTCTCTAAGTACTTATTTACTATTTTACGGATGGGCTTTTAAAGTAGACCCTACAGGCTACTGCTTACTGAAGTAATGCTGGAAATGTATCCTAACCATTTAAAGTAAGAGTTTTTTAAATGCACATTTCATCATCAACCTCCCCAGATTTCCATGAGCTTTTTCATTGTGTTTTAGTTGAAGCGAGAAAAGGAAGAGAAAAAGAAAGTGATTGAGAATTACACAACAGAAAGGGCAATGAGGAAAAAATATTACAACATGGTGGAAGAAATGAAAGGTACACAAATATTATCCACTTGACATCGGTTTTGACTCAGCAATAAAAATAAAAAAATTAAATTGATTCTATTTCTCTATCTATACTTCTGTTTGATCCCGACCAGGTAAAATCAGGGTGTTCTGTCGAATCCGTCCAGTGAACCGCAGTGAAGCCACACAGGGTGGGGCCATTGTGGTGGATAAATTAGATGATTACTCTGTTTCCGTGGAAACTCTCCGTGGGCTTAGAGAGTTTCAGTTTGATAAAGTGTTCAGTGCAGAGGCCTCTCAGGAAGACTTGTTTCAGGACGTAAACAGGTGAAACGATGCAGACATCAAATAAAGTTCTGTCTGGACTGACTTACAGCTTTGTTCCTCCCCAACAGGCTGATGCAGTCAGTCATCGATGGCTTCAATGTTTGTATCTTTGCCTATGGCCAGACAGGCTCAGGGAAAACTTTTACCATGGTTGGGGACAAAGATCAGAAGAACCCTGGGATTATGCCTAGATCGTTTAACGCCATATTTAACATCATGCAGGAGAACACCTCTAAATTTGACTTCAAGGTATTATCGGCTTCCCATTGCTCCCTCCTGTTTTTCTTTCCCTCCAGTTGTGGTGCCTCTTAATCCCAGAGGAGGGTAGAGTACCCCAAAATTGTACTTAAATATAAGTAGAACTACTTCATCATATTTTTACTCAAACAAATGGAGAAAAAAAAACAAAAATAATTTACGACTTTACTCAAGCAATAGTCAAAAAGTTTTTTGTGCAACGCTAACCAATACTGATCTACTTACAGTGTTATTTATGACCATAACATCTAACTTAATATTTTAAAATTGTGTAAAGCTTTATAACATATAAAGTTCCTTTCAAACAGAAGTGTCAAAAGTATTAATGTTTATTACTTAAGTACAAGTATAAATCCTACTGTTTAATAAAATACTTTTGTAAAAGTTCAGAGTATTAACTTAAGCTTTTTACTAAGTTAAAATGTCAAAGTAAAAGACTACTTTAAGTATAAAAGTAATTCAGGAAAAAATGTTACGGACAGATTCTTCAAACGTTATAGTGTTTATAATCAAAGGAATATTTTTCCACAATTCTTAATGATAACTTCCTTATACTTAAATTTCTTAGTTTTATAACTAATGACAAGAGTGTCAAATTTAACTTTGCATCATCTTCATGGAATATTTAATCTGGATTGTGGCGACCAACAAGTTGATGCAGCACTGATTCCAACCAAAAGAAATGAATTGTCTGGATGAAACAATTTTTTTTTTAATGTTGTTTATTTTTATTTAAAATACCAACAGGCCCTAGCAAAAAAAAAAAAAAAAATACTTAAATGAAACAAAACTAACAAGTATATTTTTAAAATGTAAGGAAACTAGAGATAACTGCATGAAAAATAAGTAGTAGAAGTAAAAAGTTGTCTTATGAAATAACTACTCCAGTAAAGTATCAATAGCCAAAATTTCTACTTAAGTAAAGTAATGAAGTATTTGTACTTTATAAATCAACCTCTGCTTTCAAAATATGATGTCTGACGAGTAAGATAAGAAGAAATTAAAAATAAAACAAACTGTTAGACAATCAGTTGTTACACTGTAGCTACAAAACAAACAATTTTTTTAATATGTTTTATTATAAAACTTATGACTTCAATATTTGCAGTATGGTATATATATAGGTTAGAATAGTTACAACGGAAAGAGTAACCAGGAATTTTAAGAAAGTAAGAGTAGTGATTCCCTTATCATATTTTTACTCAAGCAGAGTTAAAAAGTACAATGTAGTAAAACGACTCCTAACAGTCAATTTTCTTCTAAATGTAACTGAGTTCATTTCCTCCTTTCCTCAGGTCTCCGCCTATATGCTGGAGCTGTACAACGACAGGCTGCAGGACCTCTTTGTGAGCCAGACGGGTGAGGCCCATGCCCAAACACAACCCCATGGCCCGACTAGGCGGGTGGAGATCAAACGGAACAGAAAGGGGGTTGTGTTTGCCCAAGGAGCAGAGACAAAGGAGGCTTCCAGTGCCCAGGAGCTTTATGCACTGTTCCAGCAGGCTTGTGCCAACCGACACATCTCCGCCACCAGTGAGTGTCACCCAGTTCAAACCAGGCTTGGATTAATTCTTTAAGCTGCAGTTTGTGAATGACAGCACCATATGCCATTATTGACCTGATGAGAAGAAAAAACATCAATTTGGTTGAGTGCATTAATAGCATATTATTAACTCAGAACAAGGCTGCGTCACATTTCCAAACTAACAGTATTTGTTGTTGGTTTTCGTATTGCTGCTGTTGTCAAGAGATGAATGTGGAGAGTTCCCGCTCTCATCTTATTGTTGGCATCATGGTGGAAAGCAGGAATCTGACTAATGGGAGTGTGAACTCAGGAAAGCTAAGCCTTGTCGACCTGGCAGGGAGTGAAAGGGCAGCAAAGACCGGTGCCAAGGACCACCAGCTTAAGGTGTGCTTATTTGTTACAATGCAAAGTACCTAGGGTTAAGGTTTACACATTGTACACAAACTGTAATTATGATTTTAGGAAATAATGCTAAATGTGGAGTGGGGTGAATTAAAACTCATCACGCCCCACCCCAGAATGAGCTAGAACTTATTTTAGTAGGTTTTAAGTTGTGCAATAGTCTTTCTACTTTCAGACAGTAGATTAAGCATAATCTCTGTGAAAAAAAACAAAATAAAACCGAAGGCTTTAAAAATAAAAGTAGAATCTAACCTTGCATTATTCTTCTCCACAGGTTTATCTCTCACCTGTCTACTGCATTTCTTGGCATTTGTGTTATTAATCAATTTTCATAGCAAACCTTTAATTTTGGTTCTTTTTTTTTTTAATCTATCATTTTTATCTTTTTTATGTAATTATCTTATTTTATTGATTCACTTTTATTCTCTTTAATTATTTGTTTTGAATATGCCACTACAATGTACATTTAGTTTATTTTTTTCTTGTGTACAGCACTTTGAATGATCTTGCATCTGAAATGTGCTATATAAATAGGCTTGCCTTGTCTTTACAGAACAGCAACATTGATTAATTTCAAGAGATTCAACTGAACTGTAACTTGTTAGTTGACCAATAATGGGCTTTCTGAAGATAACTGGTTTGACAGAATTTTATTTTGAAGTATCGAATCAAAGAAGATTGAATATCAATGTGAAACTTTTTCAGTTATTAATAGTAGACTAATCAAGAATGCCTCTTGATTATGCATAATCAAATTAAAATATTGTACGTTTGGGGGTCTGCAGGGGTTTGCAAGTTACTTTATATCTAAAATGAAATATCAAAACAATTCCAGCCTAAAAATGTAAATTTGAACAATGTGCTATTTCACTTTTTGCAGGAGGCAAACTCAATCAACAAGTCTCTGAGTGCCTTGGGTGATGTGATCTCTGCTTTGTCTGCAGAGCTGCCGCATGTACCGTACAGGAACAGCAAGCTAACACAGGTGTTGTTCCAAGACTGCAAATGATATAAGAAATATGCAGTAAACTATAACCTGATAAAAATTAAAAATGCTCCTGGATAATATTGTCTCTTCTGCATATTTGTCAGGTTATGCAGGACTCTTTGGGTGGAAACGCCAAAACCCTCATGATTGTCAACATCTCCCCATCAGAACACAACCTTGAGGAAACTATCACTTCCCTCATGTAAGAATTAGACACAGAAGACAATTATTTATGTACTGAGCTGGAAACTATCCTAATAGTGACATTTGAACCGGATGGACCTTTCAGTTATGCAACCAGAGTGAAGGCCATAACTAACAACGCTCAGAGAAATGTGGACAGTAAAGAGATCGCCCAGCTGAAGGAGGTGTGTCCATTTTTAATATGTAATGCATTCATATAAATCCCTCCTGTAAGTGAGTAAAAAAAGCATGTAAGACTAAACAGTTGAATGGACTTCAAGCTGTTTGCTTATCTCTGTTTCTGAAAGGTGATCATGAAGCTGAAATCTGGACAGACAGTGGAAGAGGTGGATGTCTGAGGGATGCGGAGCTGCATGTTGTGTTTTGTGTCATGTTTTAATCTTTCATTAAAATCTATATTCATTTTCAATACTGGATAAAGATCACAATGCTGGAAAATAACATTTGTTTTATTGGAGGATTGCAGAGTATTTGTAAATGGATACTGATGAATGGAGCTAAATCAATAAATGTCCTTTAATTCACTATGTGTCTAAAAACACATGCAACGAATTTGTACTTCAAAGCACAATCCAGTGTAATTAAAAATTCAATGCAAAAAGCAGATTTTCTGTTGGATTTTTCAGCAGACTGAAAGCTCTGAATGGGTTTACTATTTTTTTTCTTTAATGACAAATCAATTCTGTTTATTTATATAGCATGTCTTCACAACATGTCACCTCAAGACACTTTACAGAGACAATTCAATCCCATCATACTGGCTCAAAGTTTTCTAAGGAAAACCAGCTGATGGCATAGAGTCAATGACTTACAAGACATTCTCTTCTTGGATGAGCAATTGGTGACAGTAGACATTTACTTGCATTTTTTCAATGACTGTAGAGCAATCCATCACTCCAAGCATGCAAGGAGACATGCAAAAACATTGAAGCACTGATTCATAAATATTTCTATGTTAGATAAGGTCACGATGAACTAGCTCCATAGATGGGTCTATCTAGGAAAGAACCAGTTAAGCAGACAAGCTCTGAGCTGGATTCAAGCCAAAGAGTTAAACCACATACAGTTAGTCCCAGTAGAAGCAGAACCCATAGTTGTCTAGTTGAGAAAAAGGACTACACACCGAAAAATAGGCCTAAATATCATATCTAACAAAAAGTATTGATGATAAAAGCCCAACTGATATTTCTCTCCAGCATGGTGCCACTGCCAAACAGGAATTGACCAGATGAAGCTAGTGAGATGAGACAAAGTAGAGAAATGAAGTTGGGGAGGACTTTAACAAATACTGTAGAATGGGAGAATAGAAACAGAATGAAACACAATAATATGGATATAATATGCAATGATATGCAGAATCACATGGAGAACCAGTGAGTTTTAACATTTTATTCACAAAAAGTAACAAGAATCTAGAAGTGGAGAACTGCAGGAAGTTAGTCGAACTTTCTGATTGGTCTCAGGCAAGAAAGCAGACTGATCAGGAAGGAGCTGGTTGTGAAATCTCAGGTTGGTACTTGCAAGAGACTTTGTGCTGGAGAGCAAGCAGGTGATGAAGATTGAGAACAAACAGGTAAGACCTTTTCCATGAAGCTTGCAGATTAAATGAGTTTCACTAATTGTCTGGAACAAGATCAGAGTCCAAATTAAAATTTCTACAAGGATATTCCTGGTTTAGGTCTTGGGCTGGAATACCATAAGGGGTAATCATCCATCAAAGAATGATAATTCACCTCCTTATGTACACGCTTGTCATCTTGATTGAGATGTGTTTCAGGTGTGTAACATCAGGGGCGGCCCAGCCACCAGCAAAGATCCTCTCTGTAACAGGAAGCTCACTCACACCAGAAAATCAGCAAAATTAACTTTTGTGTTTATCTATTTATTTTAAAAAATGCTATACCTTTTATGTTTGCTTCACATGTTCAATACATTATTGATTTAGATACATTTTAATACAGATTTTATATGTACCTTATATGTTGATAATAAAATTAATTGTTTTCACATTTTCTAAAAAAATACAAATAAAAAAAGTCCCTTGTTTTACTCTGAAATGCTCTACAAATCTTGTCTCTATGGAAGAGTGGCAAGAAAGTGACTGGAAATTCTGATTGCAGTTTGCCACAAGCTATGTTTGAGAAACAGCAAACGTGTGTAAAAAAGCACCCAGGTGAGATGAGAACAACATAAAAACCTTTTAAGCCTATATATACAGTACAATACTATGTATGTACTGCAAACAAACCTGGACAACAATGCTTATGTTGGGACACAGTGGTGGCAACATCATGCTGAGTAGAGGCATTTCTTAAACAGAAAGAGGAAAACTGGTCAGACTAAATCGGAAGATTGACGGTGATAAATGCAAACAATGACACTAAATATTCTGTAAAGCTAAAAGGGAATGGCTTAGATGAAAGGATATTTATGTTAAACTAAGAATATGTGGAAAGACTTAAACGTTTTTCTCCAATGAAAAAAAAAACAAGCCATGTTATTTCCATATTTTATTTTGTTTTTAATTTCTTTATAGATTGATGTTTGTTTTTGTCCAATTTCAAAAGCTGTCTGCTTTCAAAATATTTGCTGTTAGGATAAAATTTTAGATCTGAGTTTGGACTTTTTTTTTTTTTATTGTTTTTCAAACTGTAACTTGGCCCAATCCTAATTGTCAGGCTCTCCTAATTTGTGACATACATCCTTCAAGTGGTCCATTTCGTATGGCAGCACAGAGGCATCATTTCTAACCTTGCGTGCTACATTTTGTTGGCTGCTTTGGATCAGTGGCCAATCAGCACACGCTGGGGTTGATTTGTTATTCTTGATGAGTTTAAATTGCACTGTTAGTCAGTCGGCTAGAGCAAAGTGATGGACAAAGCCACAGTGATCAACAAAGAACATGGAGGGGGTAGATCACTAAAATAAGAGCTGCGTAACATCCTCTTACCGGTAGTTTTTTTTTTTTTGTTTGCTTTGCCATTTTGTGAAGGAGGAAAAAAAATCCCTTTATTTACAGTGGCTTGCAAAACAAATAATTTCCCTTAAACTTTTTTTCAGATTGTATTTACATTTCAGCCTATAAACTCTGATGTATTCTGTGTTTCATTTAAAAGACCAACACATAACAGAGCATTATCATGTGGACAAAACTACATGCATTGTTTAATTATTGCTTTTAAGGTTGTCAAAAGTGTGATATGCACATGCATTTACCCTAACTCATTTATTGTTTTGTGTATTCAACATTTTGTTACTTCAGTTATAAGTTCTTTGATACATCCATCATATTTGTATACTAGGAACTACTGTATAAATTATTCATTAAAAACAGCTCAAGCTCATTCAGATCAAATGCAGAATATTTCTGAATATCAGTTTTTGACTTTTTCCACAGATTTTTAATTAGATTTGAGAAAGGTCTGTCTGAGACTTCAGGAGTTTCATGAACATGTATGCACAAAGAAGAAAAAAAGAGATTAGGACCCAACACTCATTCCTGTGGTACACCATAGCGATGTTCAAATATATTACAGTATTTAACAGGACAAAGTGCAGGATTTTGTTAATTCTACATTAAACTAAATCCCTGATCATTCTGTTGTATTTCCTGCACTTCATGAGGTTAAATTTACCCAGAAATTAAGTTACACACAGGTGGATTTTATGTACTAATAAACTGGCTCTTAATGGCAAATTGTGGTGGACGTAAACATTTTTTTAGAGATATTAGAGTAAATTTGACATGTAACACTAAAGAGGTTCATTTGTGAAAAAAAATAATAGTAATGTAATGTGATAATTTGATGTCACAATTGTGCACCATTTTGTGTGTCTCCGTCACAAAAAAATTACTAGTTATTGTGCGATAACTTTTTGAAAAATGAGTTTGAATACTTTAGCAAAATCAGCAACAGGAAACAGTTTTATTTTGTTGGATTACTTTTACTTTTATTGTTTCATTAAGTTAAATGTGACTTAAATGGTCATCAGTCTTTATATTCTTTATTTCAAAGGAATGAAAAACATGTTTTGTGTTGTCTACCTAGCTATCACCTGCCAGGTGTTCTGTAAACCCTTAAAAGTAAAATAAAATATATATATATATATATATATATATATATATATATATATATATATATACATACAGTAATGAAAAAAAAAACAAGTGAACTACACTGCAAGAAACTGAAAACAAACTTAGTCATACTTTCTTAAAATAAGTGCATTTTCTTGAAGAGGTTAGTGAGACACTTTGCCAATGGAACAACAACAAAAGACAACTGCATTGACTTATTTCAAGCGCATATTTTCTAATTATGCTATCTTAAGAGAAAATATCTCATTCCATTGGCAAAACATTTTTATCTACTCAAAATGAGGGTAAATATACTTCATTTAAGAAATTTGTACTTATTTTCAGTTAGTTTTTTCAGTGTACCAACCAGAATAAATGCTATCATTATAAAAATGCACAAGTGATGGGCAAATAAACATTCATTGATTAATAATTAGTTTATGTAAGTTAGTGTGGTGGGAATCAGAGCATTGACCTAGAAAGTGCTGAGATGGTGTAAACAAGCAGGGGAATATAAATGTGGTTCATGATTATCACTACGCGTGAAACAACCCAGTGGCTGACGGAGGTATGTGCTGAGGAAATGCTTTCTCCTCTGAGGAGTCTGCAGGGAAAGGGGGAAAAAAATCAAGAGTTTGGATCACAACACTTTCCTTTTAAGGATATATCTGCCCCATTCGTCTGTAGCTCTGGCAACAGATTTTAGGAGGTTTATCTTATAAGCTGCCTCATTTCACATTACATTGCTGGTGTTGGCTGAGATTGTTAGCATTTCAGAATGTGGGAAACAAAAAGAAAGGGGGGGATTAGAGAAAGATCCAAGTCAAAAATGCTTAATCACAGAGTGCAACTATAAGGGAGCATAAAGTATTTAACGTATGACCAGGAGCCATGTTAAAGGAAGACGAGATAGAAGCACGACTTAGATGACAGGATTAAATCTGAGGAAGGAAAAAGGAAAGGGGGATGAATCTTGGCTAAAATGAAAGCACCAATCACTGCTCTGAAAAATGCTTCACCTCTCAGTGTTTAACTGTAAATAACAAGTGAACAATGTGTAGACTGTTAATGAGGGACTGTTTTGAAGCTACATTTTTAACATTTAGTAGGACATAAGGTCTGGAACCTTTTCAAAGAACACCAAATCAGTCTGCTTGACCTGAACATCCAGTGTTGTTTAATACAGATGGTGTTCTTTTCTAGTAGTATGTGAACAGTAATGAATGATCCAACTTTTCTGAGGAGTTGTGTTCAGAGGGTCTAAAATCTGGGGGAGACTGTAATCTTGTACGGACGTGGTTTCATGGTCAGACCAAAGTCTGTACTGAGATCCAGCTCTTGTCCAGGAACATTTTCAACCCGCAGAGATTGGAGCAGCATGGTGAGAAACACAAACATCTCCAAACGGGCAAATCCATCCCCGAGACAGCGCCTCTTCCCAAGGCCGAAGATAAAAACTTTCTCTGTCAGCTCCTTGTTCAACTGTCCAGATGGACCCTGGAAGCGTTGTGGACGAAATTCCTCTGGGTCCCCCCAAAGATCCCTGAATCAATATGAAAAACACGACAATTTTACAGCTTGGTAAATAGTTCCAACAATAATTTCACAGATTTTGTCAAATTACAAGCAGAGTTGAAAATATTTTAACTGAATTATATCTAAATCACAAACCCACACCATTCCCACTACCAAACACGGAACTGAAAGGTTTATGCGCTGTGAATACTTTTGTACAGCAGAAAAACAGGTCAGAGTTTATATAAAAGACAATGCAGCTAAATACAGGTCAGATGTAAAGGAAAACTTGTTAAAGGCTGGAATAGATTAAAATCTGACCCGGAATTCTAACTTCTAGCAGGACATGGCTAAACTCACAGTCATTGATATAAAAAAATGGAGGTCTTCAACAGGGGGTCAGCGACCCCTAGGGGGTCCACGGAGGTCCTGCACAAGTTTTCACACAAGTATCTGTTCTTTCTATTCCTTACATTTTTAAAACAAACGTTACTTGTTACTCTTGGCTTCGGTTTAATGTTTCTAAATATTTATTTCACGTCATGTTCGCCACCCAATGCAGATCATTGGCTCCATCCACATCTAGTGAAAACTAGTGTAATTGGATGAGTCATATAACGCAAACACTCATTGGTTAGCTGAAGGAAATCACCAGAAGCAAGCAGGTGTTCTTCAAACTGCAAAACGTGAATTGTCTATGCCATGCTACAATGTAGGATTCAGAGAAAGATGTTGAAATGTCTGAAAGGTCGGACACAGGCGAGAGCATCAGATCAGGAGACGGAGACCAACAAGACCTCCCTCATCCTTGGCCCTATCTCAAAGAATTTTTTCAAAATAGTCGAAAAATTGAGCTTTCAGTTCATGTAGTGGCACCTGGCTGGTTTTATTAAAGGTTACTTTATACTAATAGTAGTAGTAGTTTTTGGAGCACATACTTTTTCACTTTTACTTGAGTAAAGAGGTCAAGTTGATACTAAAACTTTTACCAGAGTGTAACAAATGTGTGTACTTTTGACACTACTGATGAACACATTCAGCGACACACAGGAGCTCTTTCAAGATGGGCACAGTTTCATTCACAACACCTGTCCCATCAATGAAAAATCAGAGTCAGAAATACTTGAATAATCCCAGAGCAAAATTATTCACCTGCCTCTCTTCTTACCCTGATTCCCCCATCACTCTGGAACAGGGTAAATCTGGAATCATCAAACCACATGACCTTCTTCCATTGCTCCACAGTCCAATCTTTATGCTCCCCAGCAAATTGAAGCCTTTTTTCCGGTTAGCCTCACTGATTAGCGGTTTTCTTACGGCTACACAGCTGTTCAGTCCCAATCCCTTGAGTTCCCTTCGCATTGTGCGTGTGGAAATGCTTTTACTTTCAGTATTAAACATAGCCCTGAGTTCTACTGTTGTTTTTTCAGTAATTATCCAATAGGAGGCTCGTACCTATTTGCTTAGTTGAATCCAGGTGGCAACTTTTTTTTTGGCCAGGCAGTGTATAATTAGGGGTCCCCGATTTATCTCGCCATCAGTTTGGGGATCCTCGGCCTGGAAAACGTTGAAGACCCCTGCTTTGAATTTAAATATATTGAAATCTTAGAATAGACTAGCTTACAGACATGTTTTATTCAGTCTGGCTGGGTTGGAGCCATTTTGTGAAGAATAAGCAAAGACTAGATCCAAAGCTACCACAGACGTTCCCTGAAATACTCACAGCTTTAATAGCTGTGAAAGGTTGTTTAAAAAGGCACGCTGAATACAAATAAACTCTAAACTTTTATAGTTTTTATTTCTTTTCTTTTCCCTCGACTTAAACACATGCTTGTTTGTGTTGCTCCTTTGTAAAAAAAAAAAAAAAAAAGGCTATAATAATTGTAGTTGAAGCAAAAAAAAAAAAGATATGAAAAGGTTCAAGGGGTAGGATTACTTTTACTGTAGGAGGGACCCTAAATGCATCACTTAAAGAGATTTTATTCTGTACTGAAAAAGAAGATAAACACTCAGAGATCTTGATCCTAGTTGATCTTGTAGTAAATCCTATTTAAAGCAATAAATCCTTTCCCCTTGTGACTACTCACACATCATGATTGACTTGATACTGGTTAATGAAGACACATGTGTCCTTTGGGATGAAATATCCATTCAGGATGGTGTCCCTGGTGGTGCTGGAGATAAAGAGAGATATGGAAAATTTGGTCGTTATTTGTGCTGAAACCGCTGATGTTCTGAAGCCAGAAAGATCTAGTCTTACCAGTGAGGAATGGTGAAAGGAACATAGGAAGAGTGACGAAACACCTCGTATATGAAGGCTTCTGTAAAGGCCATGCTGGGCTTATCTGAAAACCGGGGAGGTCTGGCTGAACCAATGTGTTCATCTTAAAAGAAAAGGAGACATCAGATCCAAAGGAACATTCTCTTTCTAGCTGTTTATTATTATTAATCACAATTAATCTGATTCATTGTTTCAGCCCTACTTCTGATAATGGGTTTTTAGAGTTACAGCTGCAATTCTAACGGTGTAAAGATTTACCAGCATTGGGCTTTTTTTTCTTCATTCTTCTTTGGTAAATAGCTGAAGAACATTAAGGAAACTCTTAAAGCTGTATCTCTATCTTATTAGAAATTCTTAATTGGACTTAGAGTTGGTCATTCTAACACATGGATAAGCTTTCACTACCAGTAAGCCTTAAACAATATCCGTGATTCATTGTGATTGATTGAATACTCAAATAATTGTAAAATAATTTAGTAAACAAATATATGTTAAATGCAGTATACAGATTCTGAAACAGGCCCAGAACAACCAAGTCAGAGGCAAAAAGTAAGACCAAACTTTAAAAAATATATATACGTTTGAGCATTTACAATTTAAAAAAACTTTGTCTGTGCATATGCACTTTTCATAAGAGGCATAGTTTTAGCTTTACTTAGTTCACTGTCTAGAAAAAAATGATCCTCTATCAAGCACATTTTGTCGTCTGATTAGTAATCTGTCAATCAAAAAAATTTTAAACAGATTAATTATGAGCAAAAAAAAAAGAAAATATTTAGTTCCAACCCTAATCACAAGCTCATTGTAAATGTAGGTAACTGTAGGTTTAGGGTTGTTATAGTGCTGGAAGTTGAACCTGACCCAGATTTAGATCCCTCATTTACCCGATAACTCTAACCAGCTGCCACGTTTACGATTAAACAAAGTATTCACAAAGAATAATGCATCAAATGTCAACCTTGTGAACATTATAGTAGCAGTGAACATTATTTCTTGGGTGATGTTCAGTATTATTCTTCAGCCAAACAGGCCAGAAAGTTTAAGTTTAGTTCCATCTGACCAGAGCTTCTCTATTATCGCAAGATTTACACATAGACACAGAGTTTTTATGTCAACAGATTATCCCTCCAACTGATCTCTGCAGCACCTCCAGATTTCTGATAAGTCACTTTGCTGCTTCTTAATTGTTTTCAATGTCTACAACCCATATTTCAGAAGTGTTACATTGGTTCTACCTTTAAAATATGTTATTTGGCTTTGGTAAATCGTGTTTCAATCATACTCCATTTTATGCTCATTCAAGAAAATCAAGGCTTTGTCAAAAAGCTACCCAGCAAACTAAAGCCTCTTAGCCTCATTCTCTCTGATGTTTTAGTTAAGGACAATGGTAAATTATAGGCTTCAGAGCCTTGCGTGTCACTGCCTTTGTGTCTCTCTTGAACTCTCCGAGCCTTGTCCTGTTCTCGTTCATCCTGTCACCTCCTAGCATCCCCCTCCCTTCCTGTCACTGTGAAAAATGCAAAGTGCCTCAGAACATTCAGCACCAGTTCAATCACTCCGTATCAAAAGCACCTCCGATGTCAGCAAAGAAACAGGCTGACCTTTGGTGAGTTCTTCTCGAGCCATTTGGCTTTTTATGCCTGTTTCTTTAGATATAAAAAATTATATACTGCTTGTTATCTCCATGAATATTATAGAACAAATTTTTCTCCCAAATGCAGCATTTTCATCGGATTTGTAAATGTTTTAGATTGTTCTGAAGCCTGATTTGACATTGATCCAGCTTCACCACGTCACCCACATTATGAACTATTGTAGTTTGATATTGTCTCTATAATAAACCAGCAGACACAAACTCAGGCTCATTAGTGATGTACTACTTGGATTCATTAATGAGCAACCTGCTATTTTTGGACAATAAGACCCTGACTCATTCATGAGACCAGACAGGCTCACGCTATCTAGCTTTGCGTACATTCTTTCTGTTCTGATAGGCGGCGCTCACTCTCAGTTAAGCTTTACATTTTTATTATACACATGGTCCAACAGTTTAAATCTTGATATTTTTCATACCTATCTCCAGGTGTATTCTGTCCTGGATGTCGGGGAACTTGATAAGGTACAGCAAGCTCCACTGTAACCCAGCAATGATGGTGTCAAAACCTTAAGAAAGCAAAAACTGCATAGCTGCAGGAAAACCAAAGCAGTAATGTTATCAAGGTACTTATAGCAGTTGTTCTTACCTGCTGCAAAAATGTCTATGACGGTGTGGATTATCTGAGAGTCAGTAAGCAGAGATGTTTCCCTATTCTCTTCTCTGTCTTCACAAAGTGCAATCAGAGCATCGGTGATGTCCCTGATGCAGTTCTGCAACCAAACATACAGAAAATGTCCAACAATTTCATGGCCTGTTTTCTCAAGACAGTTATTATTATTAGATCTAATATCATAAAACCTTGGCCCTCTTATAGAGGGACGCGTGTCTTCCACTAGGTTGGTAATTCCTAATTAGAGTGCGTGCGAACATTTTAGCCACTCTGCACAAAAACAAAAGTTCATCCCAGGGGACTTGTTTGTTATTTTTCTGGCTACGGTTGCCGTGTGTGCATGTGTGCAATCTCAGATTAAAACAGTGAGTTGTAAATAATTATGAATAAACTGAAAGTTGCACATACAGTATGCAATGGCCAAAATTAAGTAACCATGTATTTGCATCATTAATCAA
The DNA here is from genome assembly GCF_000732505.1 of Cyprinodon variegatus. Classification (NCBI taxonomy): domain Eukaryota; kingdom Metazoa; phylum Chordata; class Actinopteri; order Cyprinodontiformes; family Cyprinodontidae; genus Cyprinodon; species Cyprinodon variegatus. The sequence goes on from NW_015150846.1 coordinate 736,437, forward strand.
ATAAATTAAATAAAGTAAAGATAGAATTATACATATTGTAAAGTAAGAGACCTTAAGACACAGATTTCTTCAGAATGACCAGGCTTCTTTACCTTATCGAAGGTTCTGATGTGTTCCTCGATTCTTCGCTCCATAAATCCGTTCATTCTCTGAATGTACTGGACCATTTTTCTTAGAGAAGGGCTGGGAAAATGACGAAACACTGGGAAGAAGTCTGCAAGGTTGCCGGCTGCAAAGAGCTTAAGAACCTCATTGTTGATGTTGACGATGGTGAGAAACTCCTTGTCACTGTGGTCATACCTCCTCCCAAAACATAGGGCACACACAACGTTTGCCACAGAGGTCACTAACGACGTTGCTGGATCTATAGCCCTCAGCTCAGGGCTCTTAGCAGCTTGTTCCCGGATCACCGCCACCATCTCAGCAGCTTCAGCACACACCTGCTCCTCCAGGAGGCAGGTGGCCTCTGATCCCCTCGGTTCAGCTTGGGAGAAGGATCTCAGGGCATTTTTGCACAGCTTCTTATGGAGCAGCCATGCAGGCCCATACTTTTCACTGAAGGTCATGCTGGTCCCATCGGCTACGGCGGAAAAAGTGAAAAGTTCAGGTCTTCCAGCAAAATCTTCCCCCTGACGAACCAGTGCCTGTCTGATAGTATTGTATCCACAAAGGATGACCACTGTTAAGGAGCCAAAACGCATCTGAAGCAAAGACAAACAAAGTGCCTGTCAGAGGTTTATATAAACGAATCATAACTAAGAGTGTTCAATTAATTGCAACTTATAAAGTTAAAATTTCAAACATTCATTTTCCAATTTGGATTCACCGTGAAAGAAATAATTTTAATTAAAATTAAAAAAGGGGATACAAGTTTCAACTTAATGCATATTTTCCATATTCAATTCATGGTAAAAATAACACATTAACCTCTGTTAATATGTGATCAATAGTACCTTAGTAAGATGCACCTTAGCGACTGATTTTCAGAGACATCAATAAGCCTCTGAACATTTTCTAAACCATATCCGATCGCTGCCATTGAGAGGATTGCTTTAGTTTCTGAAATTAGTTTTATTTCCTGGTAAAGATTTTAATCCAAGTTCAATGATTTTAGGATCAGGGTTTGGTTGGGCTCTATCAAAATGCCAAATATTCAAAATGGAAGCCACCGGTCCCAAGGTTTACCCCCTAAGTTAAAGAAAATTTAGCAGGGTGTTCAAAACCAACTGGGGACCAACTAAACCATCTAAAAGTGTGCAAGTCTCCCTAATGTGGATCTAAGCAGTTAACTGATATATAAATGTCTGCTTGAAAGGGACATGGTAAGGCTCTGCAAATACTTTATTAACTTTAAAGACCCTTTACTTGATTTTATTATAATCTCTCCAAGAAAAATGGTTTTACATGGTTTATTGTGTGGCAAAAAAATTCTCCATGAATGAAGGCTGGGTTGGGGCTTACAGGTCAAACAAAAGAGTTGCCCTTGCTTATGGTTTAAAGCTGTGCAGAATAAGGTACTGTCCCTTTAAGCATGGTGGTGGGAGCATCATTGAAAGGGGTTTTTACTTTTGGACAGGTGTACTTGTGAAATGTATATTTAACTAATTTGACCAAATTATTAATTTATGTACAATTTTTAAATGCAGGGTTGTAGAGAAATCAATTCATGTAGATGAAGATATATGAGAAAATTGTGAACAAGTCTGCTGTGGGCAGGGGCGGAGCTAGATGGGGGGCCAGGGGTGGCCATGGCCACACTTAGCCAATCACTGGCCACCCCTGTGACCACCCCTACCATTTTTTACCCTCTAATACAGATGGTGGCAGGTGTCATACTCTCAAGTGGAATATTGATTTTAATTTTTCATATATTACATACTATTTTTTTCCATGTATTCCTTAATGAAAACACTGTGGCTAATTATGCACATCAATATAGTAACAATAAATATAAGTACAGAATTCATGCTCTTTTCAGAAGTCGAATTTTTGTTATATGGGGTAAAGAAAAAATTAGATGTCTCAACAAGTCATCTAGGAGTCTTCAGTGAAATCATAGATATAAATAACTATTTTAATAAAAAAGTATTGAATAATCAAATTATGTAGGTATTAGTACTTGTAAATATCAATCTTATGCAGAATGATTATTGATACAAGTAGGTAAGTAATGACAATGGAAAAGATTTATGCCCCAGAACTCAAAAGAATTTTATCCACTATACCTTTTATCTAAGAAAGCACAGATGTTTAAATATATGCATCTATTTGTTAGCAAAGGCTGTATCTTTGGCCTCACCCTGGGGTTTTAGTGCCAATCCACTTGCAGCCACCCCTCAGTGTTTAATGGTTATTGCCTGGCCACCCCTATAAAAATTTCTGGCTACGCCTCTGGCTCTGGGCAAGACTCCACCATTGATTGTGGAGTTAATTAATTGTCCAGCCAAAATTATACCAGAACCTTATTGGAAGCGGCAAAAAAAAAACATTTATTTCTCTTACAAAGTGACATAAATGATATTGAGACTTGATGTATTTCTATCTTATAGAAGGGAGAACAATCCAAACTGAATTTAGATCTGCACAGCCAGGTCTTTGATATTGTTTTGTGAATTCACGCTGGAAAAATAATGTCTGAAATGGGTGGCTTATAACCCCTCAAGATAGATGCACATAATTAGAGTTTGAAAATGTTTCAATTACTACATCCTAAACAGTAATTCAGACCAAAAAACTCCCATGACCTTGAAAACATCACCATACTGTAGTCCCAGGGAAGTGAGAGTGAGATGCATCTGGTCACCCATCTGGAGCAGGTTGCCCACAATGGGCCAGGGCTTGGGGCCCGGAGGGGGAGGGAACTTTGTTTTCTCCAGCTGGTAGTCATGGCGGTAGGGGAAGAAACATCTGTGGTTCTGTTTTACCCTGATGGCCATCAGAACCAGGGTAAAAACACACAGAGCGATGGTGACAATAGACAGGGGTGCAGCAGGGTCCTCCCTCCTTGGCAGATATCCTGACAGGATCAGCCCCATGTTATCAGCTAAGAGAAGAGCCCAGAGTCAGAGCAGTGTTTAAAAATTGTTAGTGTTTTGTTTTTTGTTTTTCTTTTCACAAAGAGAGAGGAAATCTGAGGCAGGAAGCAACGAAAAAAAGAAATCCGGATTAGAAATCCATACCAAAATTACAGTTTTTCCAATTCTTATAATCCGTCTTTTAGCATATAGAAACTCCTCTCTGTGGGATTTCGCAAAAGGACAAACAAACTGGGAAATGGCTGTGCAGGATGCGGAATGTCTTTAAGGAAACTTACCACACTTTTCCTTTGCAGATTTCAGAGGTAAACAGCTGAAGCGATAGAGCCTTCACAGAGCAGAGCAGCAGAAGTTTGTGGTTTAATGTACAGTAGAGGAGGGTCTCACTGGGGAAACGGAGAACTCCTCCTTTGGAGAGGAAGCTGCACCCTCCCTAAAGGGCTCAGTCTGCCTGCACGCGCTGCAGGACCAAAAACATTAATGAGGGCGCATGGATCAAAATGCTTGTTACCATGATCGGGAAAGAACGCATGCTTTTTGTCTTTATTCTTCCTCCAAATTTATTCAGTATTTTCATTTTCCTGCGGCTATTTTTATGTATTTAGGTCATATATCTTAATAGCCATGTTAAAACAGTAACCAACGGATAACTCGTATTTCATAGTGAAACTGAAACAAGTTCGCATGATTTGTCACCAGAGGGCGCTCTTTAAGCTTTTAAATCCACGCCGTTTAGTACAGAAGAGGATTAGGGCCACTGAAAAATCAGAATTCGGAGATTAATCTCCGAATTCTGACTTTAATCTCATAATTCTGACTTTTTCCTCGTAGTTCTGACTTTAATCTCATAATTCTGACTTTAATCTCATAATTCTGACTTTTTTTCTCATAATTCTGACTTTAATCCCATTATTCTGACTCAAATCTAATAATTCTGACTTTTCTCATAATTCTGAATTTAATCTCATATTCTGTAAAAAGTTGCCTAATTCTGTAATTTTTCACCAATGTGTTACTGGCCCTCTCAAACAGCTCACATTTTTGTCAGTGAAGCTGATTGCATCTCTTCCTTCATGGTGCCCATCTACATTACAATCCAAAATTATGAGATTAAAGTCAGAATTCTGAGAAAAAAGTCAGAATTCTGAGTTTAAAGTCAGAATTCTGACTTATTTCCCCATATTAAATTGAAATAATATTTAAAAATCAGTTCACTTTTTTTTTCTTTTTTTGTTCAGGGGCCCTAATCCTCTTCTGTAGTTTAGTAAAACAATTTATCCAAATCTTTGTATTTCTGACTAAATATCAGAAATCAAGGCGAATACAAAGAAATATAAATATCACAGACATCACTACTTGTAATGATCCATTTTCAAAGACTGGCAGGAGGGCCTATTGTAACCGCTCATTGACTTTTATGTTATTATTGGAGTAATATTTGTGGCTGACCTACAGCGCCTTGCAATTTCTGGTTTGGCTTTTTCAAAATTTAAAAAGGATAAAGTATTTCAAGGGTTTATTTCACTGTCAGTTTTAATATTTTCTTCATTAATTATGCTTTATCTTTGTTCATCCTCATTTTGTATGTGTTTTTCTATCATTTTAGTTTATGGATTAAAATTATCTGTTATTTTAAAGTAATGCATGGTTGGTTTCTAAATTGTGCTAAATATACTTTTTTTTTAACATGTTATATACTTGAAAGATCTGGTTTCCAGTGTTTATATCTTATATAGCACCTCATGTGCTAGAGAGCAGATTTTAATATAGGGTTTTTAATAAAAAAAAAAATATAAATAAATGAACAATTATATTTAAATAAATATGGCATATAGTGTAGTGTGACTAAATATAATTGTTAGAATAATCCCCCCAAAATATTCAATAAATATTTCCGTTAGAAATATTTTTTTACAATGAAAATAGTAGTCTTTTGCTACATTTATTAAGCTCATATGTGAAAATTTGACAAACATACAAAAGGGTCCATTTAATAAGAAAAAAAATGACACATTGTTTTTCCTCTTTCCATGGAGTCGGCCATTTTATCTGTTGTCATGTTTTCATCTTCTTGGAGCTGCAGTCTGACCTCTGCCTCTTCCAGGGCCTGGTTGAGGCGACCTCATGTTTCCAGGAAGCCCTCCTCTTGGCCCAGGGGCCCGGGTGACTGGCCCCTTAGGGTTGGGGGCAGCCAGCGATACCTCCTTTTGTACATTCACTCCTTTTCCTGCTGTGCCAGGCTTTGTCTTAGTTGATTTGCTGTGCTTGTCAACTACAACCTCTGAAAAGACAAGTGAGAAAAAAAAAGGTAAGGGTTAATCTAAATATATGTTATAATAATGTATTAAAAAAAACATTTGAACATTGCGTACCAGAAACTTTCTCCTCCTCAGCTGGAGGCGGCGCTAGAGATTTATTTGGCAGCAGGTCTTCCAAGTCTTTCATTACTTGATTAGTGCTGTCCTTGTTGTTCCTCCTATTCTTCTCATCTTCTCGAGCCTGAAATACGAACCAGTTTAGCAGACAAAAAAACAAAACACTTTTAAAAATTAAAAGAGAACAAAAACCACACCAATACTGACCATTTTCATCTTCTTCCTCAGGTCAATATTTGTTTGTTGGTATGCTTTTGACACTGTGTTCAAATAGTAGATGGCCAATCTGTGAAGCAGAAAAAGCTTATACTAAAAATTATTGCAGATGTGGATAATTCAGATTAACTTAAAGAGTCTAAAGACAGACTTGAAAGACACAAACAGAAAATGGATAATTCACAGTCAATTGACATGTGAAAAAATAAAACCTTTTTTTGGCAGACACAAAAACAACATTTAATTTGTTAATTTTTTGTTTAATATTTAAGTTTTACTTACATCATAAGGAGGATAGCAGGCATAATGAGCCCAGGGTTGCTGGCATATGTAAAGATGTTCCCAATAAAAGCTGGTAGATCCTGCTCAATAGTCTCTATTACCACATCATACATCTTCTCTTGACCACTGAAGGAACATGTTAAAATATTTCACAATAGTTTAGCATCTCTTTAGATTAGTGGTTCAGCTAAATCAGAGATTAAGCAAACATAGACTGTTATTGTCTGAAAGGATTAATCAAATTTGAGGTTGACATTTTAACAGAAAAAAAAAACACATCGCTTAAGTTACTTGGTCACTTTGGTCTATATTTGTATGATTGCATCACAGATTCATTGCTGATTTGTTAGCTGCACATCCATGGTGCAGAGAGTTCATTTATTTAAGAAAGCAGTTTGGGATAATTTCAGCTTTGCCTGGATGAAAACTAACCTGCTGAAAATAGGCATCAGGGGATAGAGGTTGTAAAGAGATGGACATAGTCAGCAACAATAGTCACATAGAAAGATTGTGGTGTTTATTTGAGGCTAAGGGGCGTAAAGTCCAACAAGAAATGATTCTCTACTGCCTCAGTTGTTGATTCAAGCTAGGATAAAAGGTTTTCATGTTGAGTGAAGCGAATTCAGTTCCTATTGTCACGCCTGAGTTATCCAAACTTCATTGTGTTACAAGTAGTGTTGAACCGATACCGATACCAGTATCTGGCAGGGTCCTGATCCAGCACTAAAATGGTGTCGGTATCAGTATCGGCGAGTACCAGCAAATAGGGCACCAATACCATCTTGAGAGCCAAAAGTTTATTCAACTATTGTCACCCATTCCAGGTAGGCAATAAAAAGTTCTACTGGATTCACTTTGTATTAGTCTTTTTCCTGCTTCACAAAGGTAGGCAGCAGATTGACAAAGCCATGATAGCAATTCTTTTACATCCAAGTAGTATCCAGTTCTTTATATATACACACACACATCAATTTCAAACAAATGGTATCAGTATGGTATCGGTATCAGCCAATATTGCACAGCCAGGTATCGATATCAGTATCAGGGCCAAAAAGTGCATCGGCACAACACAAGTTACAAGGACCTTCTGTGGGATTTTCTGATTGTAGTGGTGCTCCGCTGTTTTAGTTCGTTAGTCTTTAAGGGTCAATGATTGGAGTATCAAGAGACAGTATTTTATGTTTGGTGATTTCTAAAAGGTTATTACTTTGCGTTCAAGTTATTTTTCAGTTTTGCTTATGTTTATTACTATAACTTTTGGGATTTGAGAGGCGTGCATAAGAAGGTCAGGTGACATGGGTGAGCCAGAAAGACCAGGGTATAGGCATTTTTCCAGTATTAGGAGGGGCTGCAGGGGATCACGACTGTCTGTAAGTTTGCCAACAATGGTAAGTAAATTTACTAAAACACATCCTCCAATATGGACATTGATTATTTATTTTTAACCTGCATAAAATCCTGATTGTGCTAGGGTGGCTGTTTGTTTGGATAAATGCAAAGGATAATAGCCACAAGACTAAGGTTAATTTTGCCTTTCTATCCATCTCAAACCAGTCTTTCTTATTTAAGCCGATTTCAAATCTCAGCCAGCTGTTTTTACCATGATTACAGCACAACATGCATTACGTCCCTACCATGCAACCTGTGATTCACTGTTTAAATAACCAAGAAACTGAACAGAGATACCTAATAAACTAACTTGAGTATATATAGCCAAGATTATTCTCTAACAGACTTTAGGGAACCTTTAAAGCTGTAATCACAACTAGGACTTTTTATTTATTATTCCCAATCATACACACCTACTTACCTGAATGGTCCGCAGTCGAAGGATGGGGCCAATGTCATCATTGAGTATACAACAGGAAGCAGGCTAAGAAACAGCACCAGCAGCAGCAAGCCCATGTAGAAGTTATTGGAGCGTGAGGCTTTAAACACTCGCTCATGAGGAACATTGCAGGCCATCACTGCCCAGGACTGATAATACATGGAGGTCAAGAGCCGCAGGACATTGATGCCCACTAGACCAGGAGCATAAAATGCTCCCATCCTAAGCATGACCACAAATGTAGAAATGTGATTTTAAAAGCAGTCTATTGGCATTCATGGTATACATTTTTTTAAATTCAGTTTAATAATCCTCTTCAATCTAATAATCCTTATCCTAATATACTAATAAAATGAATTTACCATATCATTCCTTGATTGAAGACAAGACCTAGGACATTTCCACTGATGTCAAATTCTCCATATGAAGGCTACAAAAAAACATAACAGCAAGATTACTTCTTGACCTGAATTAAAAACAGCAGGTCAATACACTTTGTATTTCCTGCTCCCTTTGTCAATCTGTCTCTGTCTCCCTTTATCTATCTCCCTCTCTGTAATTAAGATCTCATTTCAATCTCCTGTTACCCTTAAAGCTTAGGATCGCCTGTCTTGCAAGATGTCACTTGTACTATATCAGGTTTACTTCAAGCTGATGCAAACTTTTTTCTGTGTTAACACGAACAATGAATTAATCATGAAAGGTTATACTAAGTAGTACGGCAGTAAAAGGATGCATGTAGAGATGAGTATATAGGAATTAAGGACACCAGAAAACATACATACAATGAAATAACTTCTCCTTTGGATAACCAAACAATTGTATTTTTAAATGGTGCTGAACTTTGCTATACATATTTGATTAGTACTCACAAATCCAGCTTCCAGGTCCCAGCACCAGCAATAGTTGAGGAAGCGGACAATGACGGCACGTGCAAAGTCACCAACAAGGATAGTCAAATAGGTAACCTGCACATCTGAAACAGTAAGCTTCACAAATTCCTGCAGAGGGAAAAGATTAACAAATATGTTCAAAAAATCAAATAAAGAGTTGGTTATTCTTTAGAGAAAGCAGGGCATCTTTTTGTGCTTTTAAATCAATACTGAACAATATATAACATCAGTGCTGACTCGTCCAACTCCAGTCTCCCAGCAGGGACCCCTGATGACATCTGCAGGGGCCACATTTGGAGGTGGCACATCTGTGGTGTTGTAGAACAAGCTGTAGTTGGCGAAGTATTGCTGATAAGCCCATTCAGTGGCATTCTTGATTGATTTTTCAGTTTCCAGCTAGAAATATAATCAACAGGAACATGATTTATGCAGCTTAGTTAATGTAATTTAAACACATTTTGTGTTTTGGGTTAAATTGCTAAAGAATCTTGGTAGAAAACACATTGGTGTGATAGCAAACTATAATGCTGATACAACCACAGCTCTTTTCAATGGTTTTCCATTTATTGAAAAAAAAAATATTAACTAAAATTAGACATGATAGAAAGTCAGAAAGTAACTATTTTGCATTTATTTTTTCCTCTTGTTTCCTTTTTCAGTTATTTTTGCATTACAGCAAATTATTAATTTAAATTAAAATATATGGATTCTACTGTACCTAACAGGGAGCACCACCGTATAGATAATTTCATTTAAACAATTTCAGGTTATGTGTTTTCATTTTGGTATAATTTAAGGCAAATTAATTTATATAGTGACAAGACTATTCAAAGTGCTGTAAAAAAAAAAGTAGAGGTGTAGAAAGCAGTGTAATAGAGACCCGTGTTTAATTTAATCTCAGTATAAATTAAACTCTTCTGTGACTGCTTTACAACCATTTAGCGAACACCAGAGAACAAATAGAGTAATAGAGACCAAAGAAAAGAGCTAATAGACTGAAAAAGGTTTTTAAAAAGTTTCAAAGATTGGTCAGGGCATAAACCAATATTAAAAACTGACAGATTGAACAAGGAGAGCTTCAAGTGGAGAAAATGTCAAATAGCGGAATAGCTCATCTTGAGTAACTGTAAAGATGCATAGGTCAGCTGGGAAGAATCTGTTGAAAGGACATATTTTTTGTGCATTTAATAGCAAGGAAATAAATATTGAACATGCAGGACAAGATGCACCACTTGGATTTGAAATAATACATTTTGTGTTTCCACAGAAATAATAAATATTTTGGATGAAACGAGACAAAATGTGGCGGGAAAAGAGTTCCATGCTTTTTTTAAACTTTCAGTTCTAAAGTGACACCAAATTAAAGTGAGGCTTGACTAAATATTCAATAAGGAAAATTTGTCAGAATACCTGTAAAATGGTTTTAGAACCTGAGGGCTGTTTTAGAAAACCAGCTTAATTTATTAATTTAGCCTTATTTAACCCAGTCTGACTTCTCTGAGCAAGTTTTATAAAAATCCGCCTGAAGGTTCCAGAGTTTGGGGAAAATGACTTCAGATCCGTTTGAAACCATTTTATCAGTTTTGCAGGTTTGTGTACAACAGCATACCTTGGCTGTAACCTCATCAAAGAGTGCAAAGAGAAACGTGTAAAGATTTCCAAGGAAAAGGGCAAAGATGCGTCCCAGTTGCCATTTAAGGGCAATACGAGGATGATAGTCTTCCAACTCTGCGATGGTTTCAAAGAGAGGAGGACAAACAAGCCCCAGCAGTGACATCACAAACTCCACCTGAAACACCAGAGATCGGGGGTTAGTTAGTGATCTCAATTGTGTCTTTCATGTTCATCTTCAGGTTGTATAGACTTGCCTCATTTTTTTCAAACCACGTAAGGGTTTTGGGGTCCACCTTAGCAAAGTCTTGAGAACGTTTCACCACAAAGTAGATGAGATATCCGCTGCCACCGAGGCTGCACAGGATCAGAAAATTTGCAAAAACCCTGAGGAAACGCCGAAGGTGGATATTCTCATCTTTTTGGTTCTCCTGTTCATCTACAATCGATTCCTAGAGAACGGATGACAGCTGTCAAACATACATTACCACTGTATGTCTCTTATCTTAAACATAACTCCAACACTTAGGACCCATTAGGTTATTTCTTACATACTCCAAAACTTGATTTTAAAAATGCCATTAGATCTTTTTAGAAACATTAGCATAACCACGAACACACACACCTGCTAACCTTGAAGCTGGTGGTTATGGATGCATACTTGTTGTCTGCAGTCTCTGGGTTTCCTATCAGATAGTCCCAGCTGGTAAACATCTTCCAGCTAAAGATGAAGTCCCCCTCTTCTCCCCCGTCTCCTCCTTCGTTGGCGTTGCGAGCCATCCTGCGAAGATAACGGCCATCAGCCACATTTATCCAAACTCCGAGGGCAACCGTCCTGCATGTCGATGTTTCTCATACGTTCTGATGACAACCAACAAGCTGTATCCGAATATACCGACACTCGTAAGGAGGTAAGACAGAGGGAGTCTGAACTTCAGCAGCCCGATTGTTCGATCATTGTTGTAGAATCCATAGAACAGAATAGAGTATTGGCAGTAACCCTGTTAACGACATACATTTTTCAGCTAACAAGTTGCATTTTACTATTCTATTGCACAAGAATACAAACATCATGCTCAACCACCAATAGCAAGATCTTTGAATCATTATTTAGTCTGATTACTCCCGTGGGACCAAATACCCAAATACTTCTACATGGAGATGATGATTCAACAGAGTGGTGTCTATTACAGCTCTCTGTCATCTATCTAGCTCTGCTTAAATTACGATTAATCAACTGGATCCAAGTTTAAACTGACTTAACAATTATTAAACAGACATGTCTGTTTCTAAGATAACACCAACACACCAGAAATTCTGTATGTAAAATAAATCCTCACCCCAAAGTCGAGAAGGACAGAGAAGTCCATCGCTGTATCCTGTTCCTCTCTGGGGACAGTTTTCCTGGGAATGGAGCCATAAGGAAGACCCATAAGAACCTAAACACAAAGGAGAAAAAGGACAGCTTGAAGAGAGAAAGCTGAGAGTTTTTGTGAAGATTTCTGTTAACAGTGAGTGTCAGGAGAGTCTTACCTCAGGGAGCACCACCAGGCCAAACATGAACCCAAAAAGGACCAGGTTTACACCATACATCCACCTCAAAAAAAGGAAATATGATGCTACGGATGATCCAAAATGACCTGGGGTTATAAAGACAAGAAATGTGACTTAGAAAGAAAGCAGTCTTAGTAGTAGACTTTAACAGAAAATGGATCTCAGGTACTAACTTTCTACTTCCTTTATCTTCCTCTCCCAGGGTATACAGGCCGTTTTGAAGTTCTCAAAATCACGATTAAATTTGATGAGTTTCTTGAAGAAAGAGGTTTTTAACATTTTAATTATATCTCTACCATATAAATCAGTTATGGTTAAAATAAGCTACCGGTAAGTTTCACAGGTTTATTACTTTAGTCATCATGACTTTGAAAGCATATAGTCTCCTGCCTTTCCCTTTCCCAAGAGCTCCTTCAAACTTTTCAACAAATTCCTGGGCCTCCCTGTTGGTCCAATAAGAGAAAGAAAAAATCAGCAAAAGCATAAATTAATTTCTACCATAAAGCTTATAGAAAACATTTCACTGGTAAATTGAAATGGTCAAATCAGGCAGACAGGTCTGGGTTGGCTTACTGACTGACATTTTTTTGAAATGCATGAATTTTAACTACATGTATGACACCAGATCATGAAAAAATGTGGCTTCTCATCTATCATGTCTCTTTCATGCAAACTTGTATGCATCGATTGCCAACCTCTCCCGTACAACCCCATGCGACCATGACTAAGAAAACAAAAATGTAACTTCGCTGAACGGGTTGAGTTTTTCTTTTTACTTGAGCAGTGAGAGCCTCTTCTGCATGCGCCATGGTTTGTTTCTTAAAGTAGCAATCAGCTTCTTCTTCTCCTCCACCTGTTCCTTCAGAGCTTCAATTTCTCCCTCTGACAATGATTCCTCATCAGAGTCGGAGGATGAAGAAGAGGAGGAAGAGCTGCTGAAAAGAGCATAAATGTCTGTCGTCATCATGATCATAGTAGCGTTCAAAACTATTAATCAGAAAATCATATCAGACTTAAAAAGCTTAACCTAAAAATGTTTTAGGAAGGTAAACGAGTAATAGTTTGACAAGAATTAAGTCTGTTGCAGTAGAATTTGAGAAAAGTGGATTTTTTAAATTATCTAAACCAAGCTTCATCTCCAGCTATGTTTTTAAACTTTAAATATTTTGTATTTGGTCCAAAAGTCTTCAGCTCACTTAACAAAGTGGTGGAAACTTTTAATTTTACTCACAATAAGTTCAGTGCTTTACTAATATTAGGTTTTTTAATCCTTCTATATGCAGATTTTTTTCCACATTAGAATAACAACAACATAAAAGTGTTATTATTCTATAAATTAGTCTAGATTTAATCCAGGTGTGCTTTTGTCCACACAGGCTAAAGATTACACAAATAATATTTACTACAGTTTATTTCCAAATGTTCTGAGGACCAAGGCGTGCGGATTGCCTCTACAAACATTTATACAAAAATGAGTTGCAGACCTGAGTATTTTCCAACATGGTACTGCAGTAAGATATCACCTGTGTAATAAAACTGATCATAAAATCCTTGCTACTAAATATTCTGATGCAAAATGGAAAAACCAATTAAAACTGAGAGTGAGACATGAGCCAAATAGCAGGTTATCCTCTTTGTCCAGCAATCTGATAGACAGGTCTTGCTTTGGCAGTTTCCAGGAAAGGTTCCTGACTTTATCATATGAGTTATTGTTTTATGCAAAGGAGATTATGAGGTTTGGCTGCTTTTTAAAGAATTTGTTTTTTCCTCTTAATTCCAGTACAATTAACTCTGCGACAGCATACCAGCTCATTTTGGATTTTTGGATTCCCTCAACTCAGTTTGAAAACCTTACCCTGAAACGCAGTTTTGCTGATGATGGGTCAATTTTTAAAATCCAGTCATTACACCTGTTTTCCACATAACACCTGGCTTGTTTATCTGCCTGACCCAAACCTCTGTTGAGCATAAGGTATCAAGTCAGGAGTTTCTTTCTCACAGTATTGCAGTTAATGGTAATATAAAACAAAGTTGAGCGGGTACAACTGCAGTTTCTCATTCATGGATGGCTGAGCCCTTGGTGGTTCCCGAGCTGTTCCTGATCATTTTCAAAACATTCATCTCTTCTTTGAATGGCAGTGAAAATATCCATGTTTGCTCTGGATTATATAGTGAAACATCATCACAAATGTTTCATAGTTGCTTTAATTGATCATATTTATAGGCAGTTTAAATGAGAGTCAAGGGAAATTTATAAACTTTCTTAATCATTGAACAGTCCAATGAGTGTCAACAGTTTTTTTTTTGTTGTTTTTTTTTTCATGCTGGCAAAGAGAAACCTCCAATGGTAATTAATAATTATTATCAACCAGAAGTTAAAAGCCCTTGATCTCTTCTAAACCATTTTTGGAAAAAGATTTAAGGGGATGTTTGTAATTGTCTTAATTTATTGTTTGGATTAGATTAATTTCCTTACTTGACCTTCTGTCTAGTTTTGAACAGAGTGGGACATAGCGTATATGTTTATCTTTAAACTTCTATTTTCTTTTATAAATCTTTTATAAAAATTAATAATTTGCTTTTGCAGGAAAGCTTCTAATTTGTTTTGCTGCTTTTTTTTATTGCCCTGTGATTGAAAACCTCTGATTGATATATGGACTGATTTAATATTAGATGTCAGACTCATTTAGATGTTATACAAAAACTATTATCTCTTTTTTCAAACAGCTTCTTTTCGCTTTGTGACCAGTCTTGCAGTCGACTGGCAGAGGCTGCATGTAGAAAGCAGAATATCTGGATGCATAAGTCATGCACATTAGAGGCAGTTATGTCTGTGGCAGCTGCACCTGCTCATCTTTTTCTTCTTTTTCTTCTTATTGTTCTTATCCTCCTCATCTTTCCCTTTCACATTTGCCTTCTTGCCATTATTCTGCTCCTCTTTCTCCTTTTTGGACACAGATCTCCCAGCTTTTTTTCTGCTGACTCTATCTTCCTCACTTTCCTCATCGCTCTCTTCCTTAGAAGCTTTCTTCTTGGTGGCTTTTGATCCCTTCCTTGCTGCCCTTCGTTTGTCTCCCTCGTCCTCTTCATCACTGTCTTGGATCTTGGTCTTCTTCCTTCGTCCTCGTCTTTGAGGGGTCTCATCCTCATCATCATCTGTCTTGGTCACTTTCCTTCGTCCTCGTCGTTTAGGTGTCTCCTCCTCCTCATCCTCCTCGTCATCCTCGTCTTCACTGATTTTCTTTGCTCTAAGTTGCGACTTAGATCTCCTGTTTCGACTTCTTTTCCTTGCCTCTTCTGTGAGAAATAAATATTCAGATTAGTCAAGGAGACAATATCATAGCAGTTTGCAATCATTTATCTAAAAGCTCATTTTGAAAAAAAGAGTTGTAGAAAAATCTTACTCCTAATCTTCATCTTATTGTTGCATAACCTTACACTGAGTCATTTTATAATTTAGAACTGATTCATTTAAAAGCAATCCATGATTGCATTATAGTTTGTATCTGCACAATGTAACCAAATAAAGCATTAATGACCTAACGTTTTCTAGTTAGTTAGAAAAATTCGAACAAATAAAAGCAAACAAAATAAAAAAATAAAAAATAAATCGAAATGAGGACATAATAGCTTATCATTTGTTACTAACTACATGTTTTCCTTGCATTGAAGTAGAAAAGAAGAATAATACCAGATATGTCCCTCTTCGTCATAAATTATCTTGAATTACTCACCTTCACTGTCACTCTCAGGCTCAGCATCCACATCAATCCCAACTATAAAAGTAATCCAAAACAGACCAAGATTGATTAAAATACAATTCACTTGTGGGGTTAAATTTAAGGAGTTTTTAAAGTAAAAAAATATGTAACTTTTTTGACTCTATTGGCAGACAACCCTCACCATTTTCAACATCAACTATTTCATGGTTTCTCCTTTTTGGAGGCATTTTTCCCAGGCTGTTTCCAGTCGTTCCTTTCTTTTTCTCCTCCTGTTAATCCTTAGATCCAAAGTTGACTTCTCTCCATTTATGAGCCAAAGTGTACAGCTGATTCACTGTCAGATTACAGGGTGTTAAACTGCACACGCTAACGGGAACAGGTGTGCTACTGTTAGAGCCATTTCGGTTCTGGGCTCCTTGGTGACCACTGGAGGCTCTAAGCCTATTGGACGATGAAAGGAAGACGGATGAGGAAGGAGAGTCTTTCAGACAATGGACCTGTCAATCAAAATGTTAGTGGATACTACTCCACAGACACAAGGGACAATATACATTTAATAATTCATTATGCCTGTTATTACCCAGCCAGATATTTGCCCAAACTTCAGTGTATGAAGACTTTTTCTCTATTATCCCTTATTCTGGTCATATACAACTTCCTCATATTGAACCTGCTTTAGCACTTGGCACTCACGCTCATTGTCATTTAACTAACACCCAGAAAGATGACACCTTGGAGAAAAAAAGTCTAGTACACATTAAAGTTGGATGGAATTTGACGTAATCCTGATAGAGGAGGAAAACAACCTGCTATACAAGTAAATACTGTACAGAGTGTTCACCTGGAAGGTGTCAGCTGAACAGACAGGTGGAGTTTTACTCGTGTGAGACAGTGACTTCATTACAGAGCTGCTGTTCTTGGTTTGTCAAATCTACTTTAAAGGAGCCTAATCACATACTATGACTTAACAGATTTCTACACCAGTAGCTCACTCTAGTAGCATGTAAATACTTTCGATATGAGAAAGAGGTGTGTTGGGTTGGAAATCTTCTGTTTGGGTCTGTCTTTGTATTCGTCTTTCTTGTGTTCAAATTCTGTATTGTAGTTATGAGGGGCTGGAACTTGGATAAGCAGTGCTTTTTCCATCCCTTTTTCAGCTTCCAAGGAGGTATACAGTAAGGATTTGGTTCATTTATCTGTTTGGTTTTTATGAATGCAAGGTTTTTCACCAGCCTTTTTCTTTATTTCATGGGAGTTTAAAACAAATATATAAATAAAGAATGAATAAAAAGATTACAAAGGCTTTCCAATTAGATTATGACACACTGTTAGGTAACTATATTCTATTTGTTTGATTTACACTTTTCTTTTGCTATGTTTTTTAGTAAACTTTGGTATATACCTCAAAAAGATCCACGAGACTGAAGGTGATATACTGGGCATGCAAGAGTTAACAAGTAGCTAATAGAGGCAAGCAAATTAGCATTTCCCCTGTGTTGGTGTATAAAAAAGAGGAAAAGTTTATAATAAAGTGTGAAAAACTGCAAAAAAAAATGTATGAAAGAGGGATACGATACAGCTAGCACTCAGAGTACAATCGTGGTATTTATTGAAGTGGGAACTAAAGCCTTGAAAGTTGCTAAGTTAATGGATGTGTTAATAAGTATTGCCAGCAGGTGGCGACGGCATATATCAATGTTTACATCTAAGACAAAGTAAACAGTGTAAGTTGATTTATTTTAACATGACCACATGGTGTTTTTTTCAAATGGTGAGAAGGCCCCTTTAAATCAGTGCCAATCAATGTATCTCTGTGGTGACACAGACACTTGTATATGTATTGATGCTTTCAAGCCCTACCTTTTCTAAATTTTGTCTTGTTACAACAAACTTTAATCTGTTTTACTGGGATTTTAAGTGATGGACCAATGCAAAGCAGTTGGTAATGACTAGCAGCTTTGCAGGTCCTGAGAATGAAAATCTCAACCATTATCCCTTTAACCTGATTGTGGTCAATCTCAGTCAGCTTGAATGAAGACCATCTATAAACATTACAATGCCTGCATCATCTATTATAAAGAATGCATTGGTACCGCTTAGAGGTGGCAAGGAGTGTGGACTGAAAAAGATCTTAAATGTATAGTGGAGTTTTTTGCAAATTTTTTGAAAAGACCCACCCTGTCCACTTAAAAATAAAAAATTGCACATGCACAACTCTATACACACTTCCGAGAGGGAAAGCCTATTAAACGCATGTGAGGGCATGCAGGAGCCCATTTCTCCTCATGCACACTCTGTTTAAAAGTTGTTTAAATCGCTCATACAAGCTTACTTTCCAAAAGAAGATAATCAATTTTCCACTATGTCAGACTCACCACTGGTAAGTGAAAATGAACAAGCACATAGGATGGCCTTGCATATCAGCAGAATGATTGACAATTAGGGGAACCACTTATTTTTTGATGATCCACCCGGAAGAAGGACACCTTAAACACAATGATAACATTAGGAGTGGGTGATATATGTGCCTATCTATTGTACATCACAGCTCACATTGTAGAAAATGCAACCTGGACCAGGAAATTTTGTATTTAAACAGTATTTTGAAATGGAGAAGAAAAAAAGCAGCAGCTAGCTGCTATACAGCTACCAGATACGACTAAAGGATTGAAAGGTTTGACCTGTAAGATGGGAAGAAGCAACCAGAACCAGTCTAAGCCCTCAAACTTAAAGCTGGCTATAATTTAATCTGTAAAATCAGTGCTTGTACAACCTCCACTCTCTAATTTACTGTGGTAAACTAGAGATGATTAAAGGAAACCCAGGCATCCAATAAGCTGCAATCCATTACGGTTTGGTTTCTTGCCACAGCCTGAACAAAGACTGGCAATGAACCAAAACCTAAGGAGGAGGGCAATACAGGTTACATCTGAGGGTTGATGTTCCTCTTCTTCTTCTTCTGTAACATTTAGACTGAGTCTGCAGCACACAGACAATGCTAATTAATACTAAAATGTCTCCTCTAACCTTATTAGGGGATGTGACTGACAGTGTGTGGCTCCTCTTTCCTGTTCAGTCTGTCAGTCAGTGGATCTCTAATAAAAACAGTATTAATTATTGATGCTTACTTGCAATGGATTTATCCAAAGCAACTGTGTAGAAGAATTGTATGTTTAATGATTGTCTTACCTGATTGAGAGCCAAAACCTTTACCTCAGTAGAAAACCGGCCACAACCTGACTCTTAGTTTTCAGAAAACAATGCACAAGCTCAGTTTATGTACTTTAATGTATGCAAGTAAAGCTGAGTTAACGGCACATTGTCCCTTTAGATCTAGATAATAGGTTGACTGACAGGATAACTGTTAGATCTTTGTAAATACACATTTTAATAACTACACACTTCACGATACTATTTAAGGATTTCCCTGAACTGTAACAAGAAAGAGTCCACAAAGTGTGCCAAGCAATATTTTTCAGAAAAGGAGGTTTAATCTGTTATTCAGCCCAGATGAGTGAGGGATCTATTTAAGCATTCCTGGCGGAGTTAACTGGCCTCCATGTCTAATGACCTGTAACAGCTCCCCTCAGTCTAAGAGCCCAAACAGGCAAAATGTATAAAGAGATGATTTAATGAGAGAATTTAAGCAAAGCAAAACAGTGATAAATAAATAGGCTATTTTATTTGTTTGAAACCGACTAATAAATACACAGCTGGAATTTATCATGAATGTTTAACATCTTAAGAAAACTTTGTGTAAAAATCCAAGTAGAGAATAAATTAAAGCTGGAAAAGCTGCAAAAAAAAGCAAAAAACTGAAATTTCTGAAATTTAGATGGATAAATTTATAATTTTACAGTTTCTTAAATTGATGTTAAGTTGGCTGTGGATTTAGATACACAATGTAATATTATTTAAAATAAACCCTTTAATTTAAAAAAATCCATTTAGGTCAAGTCATGGTGATTTAAAAAACTTAGTATTCTTTAGTGTTTGCAGTTTAAAATGTAAACTAATTCTAAGACAGATTGTAACACCAACTGCTTTAAAAGTGCTTTCATGGCGACAGGTTGTATCTTTGTTTTCTTAGTGTCTCTGCATACTGGGTACCCTGTACATCCTACTGGGCTCATTTTGCTGATGGTAACCAGGGAGATATCTTGGGTTTCCATGGTTGCCATTATGATAAGTCCTGGGACCAGGTCCTCTAACTGGGAGGTGTGGTTCTCTGTCGTCAGCACGAGCAGAAGGGTTGCATCCATGATGCATCTTCCGACTTCTGTTGTGGTTTTCTTCATCGTTTGCTATGGGTGAAAGAAAAGGTTTATTTTTAAACCTCTGCAAATAATTTAGCCTCCAGTTTATTTAATTTAAATGGCTTTTAAATTTTCATGGTGTTTATACGAATCAGAGCATTGAAAACAGTGTCATCACTCACAGTGCATGCCATTATTCTGCAGTTTAAATAGGCCCTATGTGTAGTGTTCCCTTTTCAACCAATAATTACATGCAGAGGTTTTTGATCATTTATTGTGTTGCATATTTTTGCAAAATCCCTTTGTAACAATTAATACTCTGTGTTTATTCAAAGACTGTTAAGACTCCAGTTATGTTACAAACTGCTGAGTCTAACTTCACATAACTCCACAGCATTAGAACGTAAATCCCTTAATTGGAATTTGTTCCCTGCATTTTGACCCATCACCTTGAGGAGCAGTGGGCTGCCATTATGGGGCGCCCAGGGAGCAAACAGTCATTAAGGGTGTTGCTCAGGAACCCAGGGTGGAGGCTGTAGGGATTGGTACTTGCAACCTTTTCAGAGCACAAGCTCACTGCTCTAACCCACTAGACCAACACTCCCCCATATTTAAGATATTAACCCTATAATGAGTTACTAATACATAATGCTATATTCTTTAAAAGTGACCTCTGTAATGATTTTCTGTATTATATTAATTAAAAGACACCATTTTTATTATTTATATAGTCCAGCATTTCTTTCATTTCGGTCCAGTTGCTCAGTCTGCTTTGGTTTTCTCACCCTCTTGTCTTTGAACTGAAGCATTGTTGTTCCTTTGCGGCTCCATAGCCTCAGATGCTGATTTTTTGGCCTCCTCCAGATCCATTTGAGCCTTCAGTGCAGCTTGTTTGTTCTTTTTCTTGTTTTCTTCATTTTGCTTTAGAAAAGGTGTTTAATTAATACAGATCATAAATGTTTAAGCTGCTCATTCTGCTGTTTTTTCAGTATATAGGTAAAACATGTAAAGCTATAATTAGAGGATTCATTGAGTCTGAAACCTCACTCTGCTGACCTCTACTGGTGTGATTGCTATTATGCACTCACTAAGATTACTACAGCAAAATGTGCTCAAAGTGTATCTGTGTCTCCTCTACAGTGCTAGTGAAAAAAGCCATTAAATATTTAAGCAATTTAAACATTGATATTGTAAAAGTAGGTAGAACTAGGTAGACATTATTTGTGAACAAAATGTCGTATTTCAGTATAATGTCTTATCAAAGCATTATCTATACACATTCAGAACAAAGCAAAGCTATAAAATAAGGAAAATAACATTATTTAATTGCTGGGTTACCATCTGTAGCTTTTTCTTCAGTTCTACGTTTGCTTCTTTGTAGCTTTTGGACGTAGACTGTAGGTAATAAATGGCCAATCTAAAGAATATAACAGAAACAGATCATTATTATCATCAAAGCTTTTATACAAGTATAAAAATATTATACTATATTTATTTGTAGTTTTGTCTGATTATTCTATTAAATCAAGTGGTTTAATTGAATGATTCTTTTTGGGGGTGGATTAAGCAACAAACAGTAGCAAAACATTTTAGAAACAAAAATTAGGTGAACGAAATTATATGGGATTTTTGTCTTTTTCAGGCAGGAAAGAGGTGGAGAAAACATATCAGAAAAGTTAAAAAACAATCCACTGAACACTGTTTCTAAGTTTGAAGACATTTAGCTTCCCATCTACGAAGCTTTTCCAAATAAAACTGTCAGAAATAGTGTTGAGTTTGAGGCTTTATAGAGTGGACCAAAAACAAAGCCTTGTTTTGGCTTAGAAAACATAAAAATTGAACCGGACAAACGGCGCCTTAAGAATGCATAGTCGTTTAGGGTTCTTTGCTAGCCTGTAATACCTGATACTGGTCTATGTGTCTGAAAGGGGGGTTACGGGGAATTGTTGGCCTGGTGATAGGTTATAGTCACCTGTATGGGTTGGGGATGGCGATGGCTGGTTGAAACAAGGCTTTGTTTTGGTCGACTCTATAAAGCCTTGAACTCAATGTTTATTCTGACATTTTTAATTGAAAAAGCTTCCTGGATGGGAAGTGAAACATCTTCAAACTTGGAAACAAAGTCCAGTGGATTTGTTTTTTTTTTTAGAATGACTATGAACTGGAGGACTGAGAATCTTCACTATACACTTTCTGAAATCATCAGTGCAGTCCAGGCAAAGTTCAACAGAATTGAATAGAATAGAATAGAATAGAATAGAATAGAATAGAATAGAATAGAATAGAATAGAATAGAATAGCACCAAGACCTGCTCGATGAGTCATCATCAATATGCTCTTGGAGCTGTTTATATAGGCCGGCTACTCCAAGGTTTTAACACCGTCCATGTTTTCTTAATTTGTGAATATTTGCTCTGGCAGTATTTTGTTAAAATACCAAAATCCTTTCCAAACAAATAGGCAGCAATTTTTTTTTTTTCACTTTAGTATTAATATTTGCCACTTTTGGAGATGTTTTAGCCCATTTTGTGTTGTCGGACAGCTTTAATTATTTCAATTTAATTGTTAGTTGATTCTAATTGTGAAATAGCAATCAGGCCTGGGTTATTTGGTGTCAGCTTTCCAAAAAAAAATTTGTTAGTCAAAGTGAATTCATGATTGCTGTTGCAACATTCAGTTGTTATGGTTTGGATTTTGTTTATGTTGATAGAAGTATCAGATGGTCCTGAACATTTAAGTTAAAAAAAAAAGAAAAAAAACTTTTCACTGCAGTCTGTCTATATTTAACCCTGTATTGATCATTTTGAACAAAACAGAACATTCATGGAATATGCTGGTGACTCACATCATGAGCAATATAAAGGGTAGCACCAGTCCAGGGTTAGAGGCATAGCTGAACACTTTACTAAACCAGGCTGGGAAGTCAGACTCCAACGTCTCCTGGATCACATCAAACATCCTGTTCTTGCCACTGTAAAGAGAGGATGGCATCTCTGCTCGAAACAGAAAGGAATTTCACACAACACACTGCAGACCCCTCAATCCTGCATCAATACCTGAAGGGTCCGCAGTCAAAAGAAGGAGGGATGGTTACAATTGTGTAAATGGCTGGCAGAGTCGACAGGAAGAGGATGACCAACAACATGGCCATGTAGAAGTTGTTGGAGCCTGAGGCTTTGAAGACCCTCTCCTGTGGAACGTTGCAGCACATCACAGCCCAGCACTGCAGGTACATGGACACATGGAGCCTCAGCAGGTTTAGAGCAGGTAGGCAAGGGGCATAGAAAGCTCCCATCCTGCAGGAAGACACACAACACTTTCTCATCATTTTTGGTGTCATTCAGATATTTCTCAAAGTTTCACTCCCATTCAACACATGCACAACCAATCAGAAATCTTCATCTTACCATATCATTCCTTGGTTGAAGATGAGGCCCAGGACATTTCCACTGACATCAAACTCAGAGTATGAAGGCTTTTATAGAAGTCACAAAGAACACGGACCTTAAAGACTTTTTTTATCTCACCTCATGACAAAAACCTTTTTGTAAAGTACAGTTTGTGGGAAAGATGACTCACAAATCCAGCTTCCAGGTCCCAACACCAGCAGTGGTTAAGAAAACGGACAAGCACAGCTCTCAGAAAGTCTCCAATCAGCAACGTAATATATGTAGTCATCGTGTCAGATATAATGAGTCGAACGAACTCCTGCTGGATAAAGAAAATAAATGTCATAAATATAATAATAATAATAATAATAACTCTTTTATTACACATGTGCCTTTATAAATAAACTTAAATGTCTGGTATTTGGTTCAACAGTCAGAAAGTAGCCTACATATCGTTGATCCCTTAAATGCATTACTTATCTTCCAGGTCCCAGAACTTTTACAAACTGGAAACACTAGACATACTCCAGGGGAGATGCAGTGGAAAATGGACATAGGATGCTACCTAAATCGTCTATCTGCTTCAACAAACATATACAGCTTTTTCTCTGGTTGACTCTGGTTCAGAACTTCCTCTTTAAAAGTTAACCTTACAAGTCTCTATATCCAGTGACGGTTCTAGACGATGACTCAATGTGATGCTCTTGAAATGGGGTAATTAAACTTTTTTCTTTTATTTCAAATGTAAATAATCTTTTTATATTGGAAAATTGCCTGAACTACCTGCTTAAATCAAGTGAAAACACACTTAGTTTAAGAAAAAAAATGTTGCAGTGTTTCAACACAGCGGCCATAACAGGGGCCAGGATCTGTTCTATTGGGGCACTAGTCCCCATTGGCCCCTTTCTAGAATAGCCCATGTCTATATCTGCCCTGAACAGAAGCCCATTGCAGCATTGAAAAAAATGTGTTTTTTTTTGTCATTCATGCAGCAGGCTAGGTCACTGTTCTTAATTTGCTTTGGTGTCAGAAAAACAGTGTTATCTGGTCTGATTCTGACCCCGAAGCTTTCCTGCTTATCACCCTGCTGGTGATCCTGGACTCATCATCCTTTTTAGTTGTTAATCTGACTAATCTAAATACAGGGATTCCAAAAATATTAAGATCTTTACACTGTTTTCAGCTATGTTTAAACACTATCTATCATCTCAGCACCATTTAATTTCTCATTTGAGCTTCTTCCTGTTGCCCTCCTCCAGTCATGTAACACTCTTCGGGCAAAATAGCAAAGATTCTCTAAACTCTGGCATCATCCTCTTCTCCTTGTGCTGTATTCTTCTCTAACCAGAACAAGGACGAATCTCTCACACCTAATTGTGACAACAGCTGCCTTTGTCACTGATATACTCTTTATTTAATCTGACCAAGAAGCTGTTATTCTCTTAACTAGACCTACAAAACACTACATAATTCTTACCATATGTTTCCTTTAGGAAGACCAGGTAAAAGCCATCTTTGTTTGGCAAAGAAGTGAGATTGTCCGTATTTAAGGTCGGGCAGGTTAAAAGAGACCACCACCCTG
>NW_015150846.1:762367-763475 GCF_000732505.1 Cyprinodon variegatus
AGTAAGAATAAAAAAAAAACTATCACAGCTGAAGCAGAGATTTTCTAACACCATTAACCTGCAAAAATGAAACAACAACTCTAGCAAGTGCATTTAAAAAAATATTTTTTGCTAAACAATAAAAATGTGCAATTGCATATTTTATAATTTTATTTTCTTAATCTAAAAAAATAGATTCAGGGATATTTTATTTATATTAATGTCTGTTCAAATGTTTCTTTTCACCTCATTTCTTTCCCACCAGGTGTGATTCTCCAGTCCTTCCAGGGCAAACTTCTGAGAGCGCCGCACCACAAAGTAAATGAGGTATCCGCTTCCTGCTAAGCAGCACAACACAAGGAAATTGGCCAGCACTCGGAGGAAACGAGTCAGATGGATGGTGTCATCCTTTCTGCTCTCTTGCTCCTCCAGGATTGCTTCCTGAAGATGTGTCAGAAAGCATATCTAACTCTGCTGTATAGTTTCATTGGTCACACCCTTGGAAATTAGACAAGCTGTGGGTTCGACCTTAAAACTGGTGGTGATGGAGGCAAACTTGTTGTCTGCTGTCTCTGGGTTTCCTATCAGATAATCCCAGCTGGTGAACATCTTCCAGCTGAAGTTGAAGCTATTATCATCTCCGATCCCTGACTCGTTTGCGTTACGCGCCATCCTTTAGTCAGAAAAAAAATTCTTTGCTTAAAATCGTGTAATTGAGAGATACACTCATTCATCATCTGCAAAGAAGACTTACGTCCTTATGACAACCATATAGCTGTAGGCCACTGTACCTACACCAACTAAGAAGTACGACAGCGGCATGCGAAACTTGAACCACCCAATAGCACGCTGGTTGTTATAGTATCCATAGAAAAGGACTGAATACTGAGCGTAACCCTATAGATGACATTTAACAACAATGAGATGAAACACTAAAAAAAACATCTCTTTTTTCAGTGGTATATTTTCTGACTTCACCCCAAAGTCCCAAAGGACAGCAAAGTCCATGGCACTGGCTTCCTCAGCTCTGGGGACAGTCTTTCTCGGGATGCTGCCATAGGGTTTCCCCACCAATGCCTGTTTAAAAAAGCAAAAAAAAAAAAAACACGTTCTGTAAAATGAATACTTT
>NW_015150846.1:763551-766823 GCF_000732505.1 Cyprinodon variegatus
TTTATTGTGTTTTATTGGGTGGGAGACAGACACTCAGGAAAGCATTCGTGTAAAGTGAAAAGAAAACAGTACATGATTTTATTTTGTATTTTGTCTTGCAACAAATAGGTTCTATCTGTGTGTAGTTAAATGCTCTATAGTTTCATTTAGTTTCAGTGAACAAGGCTTTTTAATTCCGTTAAAGTTTAAAAAACAATCCACTGGACTTGGTTTCCAAGGTTTGAAGATGTTTTGCTTCCCCTCCAGGAGGCTTTCTCAAATCAAATGTCTGGATCCGCAGTGAACAGCTGTTTTTTAAACTTTTACGGAATCACTATGACCTGGATGACTGAGAATCTTCATCAGCACAAGGCTTTTTAATGTTTAAGGAACAAGGCAGAAAGCTAAAGCTGGTTTTAGTTATGAAACAAGTTGCATTGAACATTGCAAGGCTTCCAAACATGAAAATGATATCACACAACTGCAGTAAACACATCTGTCAAAGCTGGCACACCAACCGAAGAGACTAAAATGAGAGACGCCTATGTCTCCGGAGGAACTGAAGACAGGAGAGAGAAGGGAGAGATTCTGCTTATGACCTAAAGTGGCAAGATGAGATTCCATTTTAGGAAATGACCTTTTAAAATTTGCAACAAGTCACGATGGGGGAATATGGAGGATGCTGAAAGGACTCCAAACTGAACTGTTTCCTTTACATCCAAAACCCCTCAAATGGCAGAAAAAAACACTGCACATCTATCGGAGTACAACTTATCCACAGGTAAATCTATATGGGGCAGTTTATATCCTAATTGGATGACCATGAATATCAAGCAATTGCTACAATAGGACAGATTAGAAAGTACCTTCTTACGTTAGAATGTCCTAGTCAAAATTTAGACATAAATCCACTACAAAATCTATGGTATGATTTAAAAACTGATCTTCACAGCCAGTCTATCCAGTCTAACAGACACTCAGCTATTTTACAAAGAGGAATGTGCAAAGATTTTATTCTCCACATATGCAAAGCTGGTAGAGAGACAGGCTGAAAGACATCTGCTATAAGATATGTTTCTTACAAATGCACTATACAGATATTGTACTTAAAATTGTGTATGTCTGTTTTATCCACACCTTACAGTTCAGCAAAAATTTGTTTAAACATTCCCAATCAAATTCAGGTTTGGGAAATAATGAGGATGGGTTTAAAAACGTATGCTTCCTTCGTAATAAAAGGATGCTATATAATCGAAATGTGTGCAAAAAAAAAAAAATACAGAGATGCTTTATTAACTCTTTATATAAATTCACTTCAACATATATTTGTACGATATAACGATAAAAGCTCTGGTTAATAAAAAAAATAATAAAAATACTCCATTCTAAATCAAACTTACTTTCAATCTCCTTTATTTTCATCTCCCATGGAATGCAAGCTGTTTTAAAGTTCTCAAAGTCTCGTTGAAATTTCATCCACTTCTGATGATGCAATATATGAGAAACAAAGGACAATACTAAGTAAAGATTTATGTGTGATGAGGCAGAATGAGTGTGGTTTGTGTCTACTTGCCTTCGTCATCATGACCTTGTACGCGTAGAGCTTCCTGCCTTTTCCTTTCCCCAAAGCTCCTTCATATTTCTCCACAAACTGCTGCGAATCTCTAAAGCCAGTAAAAAATTGCCATTACAATACTAACAAGGGCCTTTGTTTAATTATTCTGGTGAATCTTTGGAATTTGTGATTTAAAGTTTACCGTAAAGTGATAAGTTTCTTTTTCATTGACCAAGGCTTCCCCCTCAGACTTTGAATCAGCTTCTTCTTCTCGTCTACTGCCTCCTTCAGCTTCTCCAGCTCTTCTGGTGACAGTAACTCAGGCCTCAACTCTCCATCATTAATGGCTTCTTCTTCCTCCTCCTCATCTTCCTCACTTGTCTCGGGTTCTGAGCTGATTAATTGCCAGAGGGATCTTTTAATACAAGATATTTTACTTGAGAAACTACAGAAACCACTATTTAGATGAAGTATTACCTTATTTCAACTATTTCCTTGTGCTTTTTCTTCTTTTTACATGCTTTGTCTATTTCTTTATGTTTATCCCCGTTTCGTTTTTCCCCCTCATTTTTGGCACATTCAAGTTTCTTTTTGCCCTTTTCACTTCTTCCCTGAGCTTCTCCGTTCATCTCAACCTCCAGCTTTTTCTCCTCATTTTTAATATTCTTCTTGGATTTTGCAGTCTTGGCTCTGGTTTGCTCCCATTTCCCTTCATTCCCTTCATCTTGTTTCACTTCATGTTCCGCTTTCCCTCGCCGTCTTCTACCCGTCTCTCCCCCATCAGTCCTGGATTGTGATTCCTCTCTTATTCGTTGTGTAGATTTAGATGATCGTTTTCTCCTCCCCTTTTCCCTCTTCGTTGTTTCACCATCATTTCTTCTACTACTTTTTTTTCTTTTCTTCTCATGATTCTTTTGAAATTCTTCTACATCTTGGAGAAAAATGTGGTAGTTTAAAAAGCCATACTTTCAACCCAGGTACACCAATACAACATTTTCATATAATAATATAAATATACTCTTTGCATATAAAATCATGTTCAATGTCCAAATGATGTAAATGATGTAAATTTTGTAGATAAGGATAGCAGTCAGCACTTTTTACTTATAACCATGAGATCTTAGGTAGTAACTCACCTGCAAAATCCAGTTCAATGTCAGCTGTGGAAGAAAAATAATAATAAACTGATGATCTGCCTGTGCATCCCAGTACAGTAAAAACAAAACTTGGTTGGATATTTACACAATAACGCACAGATAGATACCTACCAGGTAGAAGTCTAGGGCCAAAAAAAGAGCAATTAACACCTCTGCAGACCCCACACAGCCTGGTCAGAACCTGTTCATTTTTTTACCTGATAAACTTAATTAATCTATTTATTAAGTTCTTATACTTAATTTCATACCTTTTACCCCTTTGAACTTTGTTGTTTCACAATGTGGCTTTTTGTGCTCTTAATAGCAGCAATGAAAAACCGAAGTCAGGCTTTTGTTTGTGGAAAAGCACTTGACCATTAAGGTACCGGTATTGATAATTGTTTTGTTTTTTTTGCCCCCATTGCAAAAGACTAATTGTGTTTTTTTAATGGCAGGATTTTTATGTTTTGTTTTGTGTCACATAACAGACCACCTTCATAGAGAAAACTGTTGATGTGAAATGTCAAAATGAAAATGTGGGGAGGTTTTTTTTTATATATATATATATTTTTTTTTTACATTTACACTTTTAGGGAAAAAAT
>NW_015150846.1:767035-770630 GCF_000732505.1 Cyprinodon variegatus
CACAGATTATAAAACCTCTGGTGACCTAAACAACAAAATAGGAGTCAGCAGAATTTCAAGAGCAGTGGAGTGGAGGGCAAGGAAATACATGTAAGAGATTAAAATGAGGAGCAAAAGATAAGCATTTCTTTTAGTCTGCCAAACATGCTTTTTGGTTGGGCTTTAGGGGTTAAAAAATACCTATTGCTTTTTAAAAATTTGTAATGTTAATATTTTGTTGTTCATTTCGTGAACAACAAAACCTTCTATGCTTTGTGTTTTCCTTCACAAAGCATAGAAAATATTGGAATATCTTTAACAGAACTCATTCATCAAGGCACTTCAACAACACCTCAGAAAGCTAAGAGAAATCATGCATATAACTGTATCCATATATCCATGCAACACAGTTTACCCCTCGCTTCTTGAATTACCTTACTGTGATAAATCCTGTCAAATTTTTATATGGTCAATGCCACACTGACCCCTTGATTGGTTGTGAAAAAACCTTATTGTGAACATGACACTATTGTACTGCAGTGTATGAGGGCGAAGAGGAAAACAAAGAGGACCAATGACGGACTGAATAGATATTTATGTAGTTGGCCTTTTGATGTGTGTCCTTAGTGTAACCCGAGTGGGCAGCACACAGGTCATTACGGTCAAATGCAGCAAAGGGGCACAAAAGAGTCAAACAATGGCCTGATGAAGTAGAGTGAGGAAGGCACCCAAGGACAGGAGAGAGTATACCAGCTCCAGACAGGAAATGGGATGAGATGGGAGGCACAAATTTAAAGTGGCATGAAAGAAGTAGTCACACCATTGAACTTTTCCATATTTTTTCAAGTTACAACCACAAAACTAATTCTAATTTAATACCCCAACATAAATTATCATATCTTTGCAAAAGGGAGAAAAATCATGCACGATTTTCATTAAAAACAAATGTATTTCATTTTCTTTTATCTGATACCCCCAAATTAATCCACTGGGAAAGTTGGACCGATGTCCCCTAATTAGGAAGCAGAGTCTACAGAGTCTTTGTGATCTAATATGTGTATAAATTCAGCCATTCTTTGAAGGCCTTTGTTAGAGAACTTTGGTGAACAAACACCACAAAGACCAAGGAACATAGATCAGGAAGCAGCTTGTGAAGGAAAGTTCAGTTTAGGGCTTGGTTACAAATGAATATCCCAAACTTTTAAGGTCTCATTGAGAAATCAAAGAAGTATTCAAAAGGACTTTGGTAGCTCTGGTAGAGCTGCAGGGATTTGCTCCAGAGGTGGGAGAACATGTACATACATCATGCTTTCCATACACCTGGCCTTCATGATGTTATTGACCGAGAAGGGCAATTCAACTTCAATGTATAAGAAACTCCCTTTAAAATCAAAATGTAACTTCTAGCCTGAATGCAAAATTATTACATTTGGTTTATTTTTATAGCATCATTTCACAACACGTCATATTCAGGCCCTTTGCAAAGACGATTCAACCAGATCATTCAGTCAAATTGGTTCAAAAGTTTCTATCTAAGGAAATCCAACCTGATTGCATTGACTCATTCAGCTATCCCTCCCACCAAGCATGAATGCAGCAAGAGTAGAAAGGAAAAACTCAGTGTGAGCGGCCATCTGCCGAGGCTGACTGGGGTTCAAAGAGATAGAAGCAGACATACAACAACAAGCAGAGATATAAAAGTTAACTGTTAACCAGCTCCACAGGTGGCCCTCTACAGGAAAGACACATCCGAGCTCCAAGCCAGTAAATGAAATAGGACTACACTAAAAATACACGCTCAATTCCAACTTCTCTAAACAATGGTGTTAATGGCAGTAGCCCAGCTGATTTATTTCCCAGGTGGTGTAACAGCAAAGCAGACCAGATGAAGCCCCTATGACGGGAAGAGTACAGAGAATATAAAGGTATTAGTGGAGCCTAAAAAATACAGCAGAATATGAAAATAGTAAGAGAATGAAGCAGAATAACGAAAAGTAGTCCCCATGTCTTCCAGCAGTCTAAGCCCATAGCAGCAACTATATAATAGAGTTTGAGGTGAGAAACTAACCCTTAACACACAAACCCTTTGGACAGATATG
Organism: Cyprinodon variegatus; assembly: GCF_000732505.1. Lineage (NCBI taxonomy): Eukaryota > Metazoa > Chordata > Actinopteri > Cyprinodontiformes > Cyprinodontidae > Cyprinodon > Cyprinodon variegatus. Next base: position 769,114 of record NW_015150846.1, read on the forward strand.
TTGTGGCAGCATCATGCTGGAGGATGCTTATCTTTAGCAGGGTGAAGCAAGCTGATAAGGGTTGGTAAGAAGATTGATGGGGCTCAATACAGATCAATCCTGGAAGGAAACATTAAGGGGCTAGAGCAGACTTGAAGCGGAGGAAGAGGTTCAGCTCCCAGCAGGACAACCCTAAACATAAAGCCAAAGCTGAAATTCATATGAATAGGTCAAAGCATGAATATAATTTAGAATGAATCAATGTGTAAAATGTATGTTCACAGAAGCTTTCCTTAAACTTAGATGTTTGCAAGGAATAAAGGAGACAAATTTTAGTGTCAGGTCGTGCAAAACTGGTAGAGATATACCACAAAAGACTTACGACTGTAATGGCAACGAAATGTTTGTTGACAATACTAAATGAAGGTGATGAATGCAAAAAGAGAGCTTTTATGAAGGGCTTGATTTCTCAGTCATGTATTATGTTAATTTGTTGCAAGAGATACAATTTACATACTCTGATATTTTCAGTTATAATGTAACAGAATGTGAAAAAGGGCCAGGGGTCTAAATAATATAAGACTGCATTTGATGAATGTGCATGCGATTAATATTTTACTGCTTTCAAAGCAATCAGAATTTGGAGTCAATAATACTGTTTCTTTACTTTAATCCTAAACACCCAAGGATATACGAGTCTGTACAAAACTAGATTTTGATCAGGGGACATTTAAGAGGTTAACTTTAAGAGGTTAGAAATCAAAGCTAATTAACCTCTAGTTCAATTAATCTTGAGTTGCACTATTTTATAAAAACAGAGCAGCTATGTTTAACCTGTAATGAAAACATGAAGAAATTCTTACTGTCATTCTCTGGGGTGATCAGGTTTTCTCCAGGCATCTTTATCTCATGGTCCTGAATCTTCTAGAAAAGCTGACAGCAACATCAATAGGTGATGTGAGCTGCCGTTGAATGTAGCGTCAGGTTTTAATGCTTCCTCACCATTGCTGCATATTCGTCATCCTGAGAGTGGTACCCTGTTTAAATTCATGCACTACCTTGGGAATGAAGAGGGAGGATGCATCTCCAGGTATATGTCTTTGTGCATGTGCACTGAGGGTTTGGCACATGATGAGTAATTTGCATGAGAAGTTTACTTTTTCCTCACCACCCATCGACCCGAAGCAGGGACAATGATGAGCTGGAAACCCTAGAGCCAAGCAATTTCACTGACAATCAATTATTCAAATCTGTTATGACTGCCTTTTATGCTGCTGTGTGTGGATTTGAATGATTATGTACCGTATGTGTGTGTGAGAGAGAAAGAGAGAGACAATCTTATGCCTAAGAAAGAGAGTGGCAAGACAAAAACATGAAGGTTATAAGCAGGCTGGGCAGCAACAGTTTATCTTTAAAGAATAGATGGGTTGGGTTTCAAGAAGGTGAAAAATAAAACATAAAAAACTGCACCAAACAAAGAAAAACAATATTTCTTTTTTTTTACTATATAAGCATGTTGCAATTTCATTAGGAATTTG
>NW_015150846.1:771241-772527 GCF_000732505.1 Cyprinodon variegatus
AACCAATACTTAGTGATGTTATGAGATTAGCCGAGGCTTTGAGGCGTGTGTCGAGTACGCCCCCAGTCGAGGCATGATTCATTTAGAGGAGGGGCCAAAATTGATGAAGTCTTAGGCCTCGCTACAGTGATATCACTTGACCACTTCGGGAAGTGGTTCGGGAAGCGCAAGAATTTTGACAGGCATTTAAACAGCCTTAGGATTCAGTCAAGATGTTGGAGTTTGTAGGAGTTGCTGTCAGCTGGATAGAGTTTGGATAGATTCTAAGAATAGATTGGTTGTTTTTCCAACCAATCTAGTTGCTTAAAACAATTTTTGTTAGAACAAACAATGTAATGATCAAAATCTGAGAAAACCACCGCACACAGTGTTAACACGTTAGTGTTAACTAGTATTTTCTCAATTAAACAGACAAACTATACTTTCCCACAGCCTTTGCTAACAAATAGATGAATATATTCAAACATCCGCGCTTTCTAGATAAAAGATATAGTGGATAAAATTCTTTTTGGTTTGAGTTTTGGACGAACATCTTTTCCATTGTCATTACCTACCTACTTTTATCAGTAATCATTCTGCATAAAATTGATATTTACAAATACTAATATCTACATAAATTGATTATTTATTAACGTTTTTATTAAAATAGTTATGTATCTATGATTTCACTGAAGACTCCTAGATGACTTACAGAGACACATTATTTTCCCTTTACCTCATAAAACACAAAAACTATTTCTGCTTAAATTCTGTACATATCATCTTTGACGTTAGTTTATTCAGAATGCGGGGGGGTCCGGGGGGGCTCGACCCCCCCGATTAACCCATGAGCCCCCCTGAAAGCCTCAAAAGCAAAATTTAAGGGGGGTTTTAAATTGTGTCAAAAAAAAATGTAATAAAATGTTCTGGTTCCTTAGGAAGCCATTGCTCATATTTGCGTATTGTTTCTAAGTTATATACTATAAGCTTTCTTATGTATAATATTTGATATAGTCTTATTTTGAAAGCACCGGAAGTTGAGCAGTTGGTGTCTTCCTGTTTAATGAGGTTTTTTTTTTTTCATACAACTTTATTTATTTCTGCAAAGAACAATACAGAGCAACCATATTGCACTATAGGAATTCACAACCATTATTTACAGACATTTTCAACAAATTTAAGTTCACATTTTTACCAGTCAAGTAAATGACCTCGTTTTGTGCAAAACAAGAAACAATAAGGAAAAAAGACAAGAAAAAATAAAAATAAACTAAGATCTTACATTTATTAAACAAAAGTTAACGCTA
>NW_015150846.1:774514-780325 GCF_000732505.1 Cyprinodon variegatus
CGTTATTCCATATAAGATACCTACAGTATGGGGGGAAAGTTGTGTTTATAGATCAGAGTCCATGACAGGAAGGCCTGGCGGTGAAAAGCTGATAACTTAATGGGAACTTTATCAATATCATAATTGCACATTAAGAAGAAGTTTAATCCACCAAGTTTAGAAATCATATACAAAGGTAAAGCATTCCAATGGCTCTCTTATATATATTTACTTTTTTTTTTAATTTAAATTTTTTAACAAAATACATTAATTTTCATTTTCAAGTAGGAAACTTGTATTACTACCAATGGAAACATACAAAACTTAAAAAAGAATTAAATTAAAATAAAAGACGGACTCATTCTGCAGCAAGACAGTTTCTGGCATCATGTTAACTTTAGCAATTTTGTGAGTAAAATAAACAAAAATTTTGACCAATCATTGGCCTCCCCTGTGGCCACCCCTACCATTTATTTCCCTCTAATACAGATGGTGGCAACAGTAATACTCTTAAATGGAATATTCAAAACATTTGAATATTCCACTTAATATTCTACAATTTTTCATATATTAGCAATAAAAACAACAAAAACATCATAGTTAATTATGCACACCCTTAGTAAAAGGTAGTTTATTCAAATATACTAAAAGTGTACTAATTTCCTTAAAATCAGGCAGTGCACTTAAAGTTTACTTATTCTAAATTATATTTCATATACTTAACAATTGTTTACTTTGTTTACTAAAGTATACTTTAGTAAACTTAAAAATGTCCCAATTTAGTTCAAAGAAGTATTACTTTAGTAATACTTCAATTACACTAAAAGCACATTGTTCGATATACTTTCTAAACTTATACTTAAGTATTCTTAATAGAATTTACTTCAAGTATACTACTTTTGTAAAGGGCATTGATATACTAACATTAAAGATGATAAATGCAGAATTCAAACAGAAATAGATTTTTGTGTTTTATGGGGTAAGGAGAAAAGTCATCTAGGATTTTTCAGTGAAATCATAGATAAATAACTATTTTAATAAGAACTTGTTAAATATTTATGTAGATATTTTTAATTGTAAATGTCAATTTTATGCAGAATGATTACTGCTAAAAGTAGGTACTGTAAGTAATGTCAATGGAAAAGATTTTCGCCCAAAACTCAAATCTGAAAAATTTGATCCATTATACCTTTTATCTAGAAAGCACGGATGTTTGAATATATTCATTTTTTTTGTAAACAAAGGCTGTGGGAAAATATATTTTGTCTTTATTTAGAAAATATGGATGTTTTGCTCGTTAATTTTCCTGCTGGAGCAGTGCAGATTGACGGTGAGGTTTTGGTGCCTATCTACTTTAGGCCACCCCTCAGTGTACATTGGTTATCGCCTGGACACCCTTATAGAAATTTTCTGGCTACCCCTCTGTATGACATGTCACTACATAGTTTTTGTATATGTCTATATTTGTCGACTAACAGAGATAAAGATGAATAGAAGATTTTGTGTTCGTTTTTGAAACTTATTAATGAAGGTTTCTGATTTTTTCCTTTTACATACATGTATATGATATCTTCCCATACTTAGAACTATTATGACCATGTCAGATAAATCCTTCGGAATGTCATTCTTGTATGTTAATATTTGATTTATCTGAAAAGGTGTTATATTATCTATTTGTTGCTCAACCAAATATTCAGGTTGTGTCAAAAGCAACCTGTGACTCGACACAAATAGAAGAAATGTTCAATAGTTTCTGGTTCTTCAACGCAAAATACACAGGCATCCAGTCTCTGCTGTTGGATGATAACTATTAATAATTTTATATTGTACTTCTGTTACTTTTGGTAGAATTGGCCATTTTAAATATTTAAAATATTTTCCTATGTGACCTTAATCATTTATTGTTAGAATTTTTGTAATTCCAGTAAAATTATGAAAGGTTTTACATTTAAATGCTGTGCCTATAAAATGATTGTTACACTTTTTATCTCTAATAGGCCATTGCTCAATTTTTAGCATGCTCTTATATTTAATACGCTGGAAGAAATAATGATAAATGTAAAGGGTGTGGAGAAAAAGAAAATGTCGAACACTTACTGATGAACTATAAAACTTATGAACATGAAATTTAGAAGCATGGTTGGAAGGAAAGGCAAAGAATGGAGTGTTAAAGGAATATTAGGACATGAAGGAAATATAAAGGATATTCACAGATTAAGGGGAAAAAAATATTAATTTATCTATAGAATACAAAATAAAAAAAAATAGAATTTGATGTAAAGTAATGTTGCTACACCACTCGTGTACAGTAGGTGGCGGTATGCACCTTAAAATTGCGATCCACCATAATAGAAAAGAAGAAGAAGAAAAAACATGGCGGCTCCCTGCTAGTCCAACGATTTCTCTGAATTTAAGCTTTTTTCTAACCCTGACATTAAATTCTGAACGGTAAGTGGGATTACACTGTTAAATACTTTTCGTTTCGGTTTATTTTAACCCTATAGACGCTTAGAAAAGGTCAAAGTAGACACTTTTGAGCTTACTAGCAGTCCTTACACGCTTTCTTTACCACGTTTGTTTTGATTTTCGATTAACTTCTCCTTTTTTACATCCAAAGCACAACATTAACCTGCTCTGTATATATTTAATCACAAGTAGTTATTATTAGTGTTTTAATGAGGCTTGAAGCGTTTCACATATTGTATTGAAACTGCGTTGATACTGTCTCACCGAATACTGACACCTGCTGGACATTTAGAGACACTTCAGGCAGTTTATTTGACACTAAACTGAATTGTTTTGATGACCTACTACAATGATATAATTGAAGGCATTGTAGGTTATATTGTAGTTTTTCGTACCTATGTTTACATTAAAAATATCTTTGATATTTTTAGATGCAGCCATTAAATAATGTAAACATATCTCGTAACGTGGAAATTTAGGGGAAAATGTGAATGATGGTGATGGGTCCAGTAACACCGATGCATGCGTGGAGCCCATAGAGCAAAACACTGTATTGGTGTAAGTGTTGTTTCGAGAAAGTCATGTTACTGATACAGGAGTTCTTTCTAATTGACTGACTCACTAAAATTTTGTTTAAAAACACATCTGTCAACTAGTGTTGCACTGATACCAATACCAGTATCGGGCGGGGCCTCGATCCAGCACTAAAATGGTGGTATCGGTATCAGCAAGTACCGGCAAATAGGGAACAGATACCATTTTGAGAGCTAAAAGTTTATTCAACTATTGTCACCCATTCCATAAGTACAGTAAAAACGGTAAATAAACTAAGAGTCAATTTGAAATCAACTTTAACTCTGATAAGTTGAGTGATAACGGAGAGGAAAAGTATGACACAACGACAAAATTAAGATAAAAATGGAACGGCTGAAACGTTCCGATTCCTTTTAGGTTGCACCAAGATTCTTGATCATTTTAATCATAAACCGCAACAGATGAGACATTTTTTTTTAGCAGATGCATCATGTTGACAGATACGTTTTTAAACACAGTTTAGTGAGTCAGTCAGTTAGAAACAACTCCTGACTTTCTTGAAACGATACATGCACCATTGCAGTGTTTTGCTCTATTGGCTCAATGCATGCACCAATGCATCAGGGTTGACCCATCACTACTGCATGGCTGAAATCACTGCCAGGGAATATAGATGAAGCACGATGGGAATCAAGGCATTGGCGTCACATGTGCGAAGCGTGAAACTCAAAGCGTCAAAATAAAGTTACGGAGGAGCAGCAGGTATTTTTCTATTCTCCGTTGCAGAGACTTGGAATCACTGCAACACCTCCACAGTATCTCTCACATCAAGAAACAGCGGCAGTAGAACCAAATCTCCTGTGTGTGTATGACCGTTCATTCTTCCTGTCCGCTGAACTGCTGCTAGTTTTCCTCACATGCCTGGAAGATGTCTAGTGCTACTACCACAGATGATCTCGCTCTCCAAATGGAATTGAACGATTCAGATTAGCTAGCCGAATTAATTTAAGGGATAGAGAGTAGCCGCCTGTGGCCCGGGCTGCCTGTCACAACTTCAGTCTGGCGTGCGGATGATGTCATACACACTCTGCTTTGTTTTTAAAAGATATAAATATAAAAAATATAACCGCGGATGTCTGGGGGACAGTGATTCGCCTACATGTTATGAATGCTGGTGTACCATTAATGATAAATTATGAACAGTTTAGTTTGTGCCTTCAACTCGTTGCCCATAGGAAGACGTTACTTGGATATAACCTTACAGAATATCTCCAGAACAGCTCCAAATGACACAAAACTCTTATGGGTGAGTAGAACGTGAAGGAATAATGGAAAATCAAGGGCCCAATGTTAAAAACCGGCGTTCCCCTTTAACTCATGTAGCCAATTAGTTTATTGTTGAATATCAGAGCACTTTCTTGATCTTCTATTTGAACCAGGGGTCGTATCTTTTGGTTTTTGATTTTTCTTTCTTTTTTTTTCAAAATACAAATACAATAGTTGGAGCTTTTATTTTTTTATGTTGCTGATTAGGTATCTATAGTGTCGAAGAATTGACATGAAGGATAAATAAGACAGGGTTTGTTCTAAATGCTCATTATTTTCCTAAGAAATATTGATTTGTGGCGATGAAGTACTATATACTCCCCCCTTAGCTTAATAAAACGCTATACGTGGATGCAGTGCCCTTAAACATAAATTGTTTTCCATTAACTTTAATTATTTCGTGTTTTTTTTTTGCATAATTTTGGGTCTGTTAAGAAAAAGGTTTCCATGTTAAGACTGAAAAGGGGTGAGCTTTTCATGCTTAAAGAAATATTTGTTATGCCTTAAATCAGAGGTCTTCAACAGGGGGGCCGTGACCCCTAGGGCAGCGGGGGTAAAATTATATGACTGGTGTAGAATCAAATACAAACAGCATAAAAATAAAACAACAAGCCTGTCCCATCTAGGCGTAATCAGACAATGAGTGTGCTCCTGATGTCCAGTCTGCTCCGTAGCTTTGTTTTGGTCGCTGTAACCGCAAAAAATCCCGCTTCACAAAGATAGGATGTTATAGATAGGATGAGTCTTGAACTGAATTTACCTGTGACAAGAGGCACAGATGCACCGACTGATGTAATTGTGAGAGAATGCCGCAATTTTTACTTACTCTGATCGTCAAAAAATTATATATATATACTTTTTTTTCTGTGCGGCCCGGTACCAAATGACCGATGGACCAGTACCAGTCCGCGGCCCGGTGGTTGGGGACCGCTGCCTTAGGGGGTGCGAAAGTTTTGGTTGATTAGAGATTTTTTTTTTTTACATTCCCCCTGAAATTTTTTCCACTAATTGAAATGTCTTTAAATACACATTAACATGAATTCAACACACTGTAGTAAACAGATAAATGGAGGCAGATGTCTTTCAGTCTTCAATGCACACATTCAGTGACACACAGGAGCTCTTTCAAGCTGGGGACCGTTTCATTCACAACACCTGTCCCATCAACCAGGAATCAGAATCAAAAATTACTATAATAATACCAGGACAAAACTACTTTCATTACATTGCTCCATCTGTAATAGAGTGACTATAGAACCAGTTTGATATAACACAGTTTCATACCATATATATAATTAGGGGGTCCCCGCTCCATCTCGCCATCAGTTTGGGGGACCCTAGCCTGGAAAACGTTGAAGACCATTGAAGTTTCTTTTTATTTTTTTAAACCTGGCAGCAATTTTTTTATTTTTTTTCCTGGCTATTGTTACCAAGGTTGAAATTTTAGTATCTGGACTAGAGATGTCCCGATCCAGGTTTTTGCACTTCCGATCCGATACCGATATT
>NW_015150846.1:781510-784478 GCF_000732505.1 Cyprinodon variegatus
TGCTATATAAATAAACTTTGATTTGATTTGCCTAATAAATGGTCCAACTGTGGGAAACATTGAGATACTTTACTCTATTTTTTAGTACTTGTGGATGTGATATCGAGTTTCTTGTTCTGTTTTTGTCCATAAGTTCTCAATATGTCCCTATTAGACATGAATTATGCTGTTACTTTATTACTACAGGATGCTAATGTCTCATATAAACTTTGTGTGAGCTGCTGTGCAAAAGTCAAAGACGAGGACTTAAACCGGAGAAGCTGTTTACTCTGTTCTTACAGACATGAGACACGTTTTAAAAACATTTCACTCATTAATCTAAACATTGGAGCAGTTCCCTCCATAAGGAGATGCTTAGATTTCCCTTCAATCTCACATTACATATTAAACATCAGTATTTCTATTATTTGTCCACTAATGAAGGATAATTTGTTTTTTACCAGATGATTAACACCAAAGACAAAGTGGTTCCCTCTGTTGAAGAGCGAGAAGAGAGAGAGATGGAAGAGGAGGAGGAGGATGATGAAGAGGAGGACGACTCGGAGAACGAAGAGGAAGATTCCTCAGATGATGATGATGATGATGAGGAAGGAGAACATGAAAAGGAAGCGGAGTCGTCGTCCCAAGATGCAAACGAAAATGCTTCCTCGTCTGACGGGGAGAAAAAGGAGCCGTCGGACGGCCTGAACCTGAACAACGAGGTGGTGAAGATGAGGACGGAGGTGAAGAGGGTCAAGGCTCTGGTCATCAGGAAGCTCACTCGTCAGATCGCTATGCTGAAGAAGAAGAAGGGGAACGAGGCGGAAACCGAAAGGAACCAGAGGAGAGCCGCCAGGCTGCTGGAGGAGGTCCACAGCATCAAGAAGCTCCCTCCAGACGTGGTACGGCCGTCCTGCTCCGACCCTGCACCTTACAGGGAGACCTTTGTTTGGTTCCAAAGTCAGGATAGCAGTTTATCTTCATTCCTCAAACACTGATGTCTTTATTTGCTTTTTAATGACACACCAACACAAATGACACATTTAATCTAGAGCCTGGTTCAGTTAGAGCTTTGCAAATCCTTGACCATCATCATTGTAAATAAAAACTAAATGCTTAATCACCTAACTAAAACAGGATTTACAAATAATACCCCAGCAGGATGAGGTGGAGTTCAGAGAAACCTTTTATGCCCCTGGAATGAGCTATACATTGGCATATGAGTAACAAAAATGTGACAATGCTCCTTTAAGTCCTTCACAGAAAGGCTTCCTGGTAGTTTACCCGAAAAAAATAGAATTACTGCTTTTCCTTCAACGATCAACTTTTAGTGTCACATGAAATCCTAAAACAACAACAATAGCAGTGATGTTATGAGATGAGCCGAGGCCTCGAGGCGTGTGTCGAGTAATGGAGGGGGCGTTTTTTTCTTTAAGGCGCGTTTTAAGCATAATTCATTTAGGGGAGGGGCTAAAATCAATGACGTCCGAAGCCTCGCTAGCGTGATGCTGAGTGACCGCTTCAGGAAGTAGTTCAGAAAGCGACAGGCATTTAAACAGCCTCAGTATTCAGTCAATATGTGTAATATATGTGCACAGTTGTAATTTAGTATTAAGTACTATTACTGTCTGTTAAACAGTATTGACTGTTCTGTTGACTTTCACTCCTGAGGTTGATGGTTCGAGACCCACCTTAGAGTTTGATAGTTGAGATTATACTGAAGTATTTTGGCTAATGAGACTAATTTGTGTTGGTTTGCCCCGGTAAAAATATAGATTGGGTAAATACACTGCCAAATTAGATTGGTTGGTTTAACCAAAAGACTGGTTGAACACATAACTTCCAACCAGATAAAAAAAAAAACCTTAGAAAAACTATAATGTTTGAATAAAAATGACTCCTTTCACTGTCTGCTTGAGCTTATTTAGCTAAAACAGCTGAAAAACTGTATACCTCAAATGATTGTTTTCTTCAAAAAAAAACGTACAAAAGATTTTATTATACACACTGATCATTAACTATTTCAAAGGAACTTAAGTGGGGGAAAAAAACAAGAAAATAAAATTGCAGAAAATTACAGATGTTATTACTAACTGTAGTTCTGCACTCCACCAGTAGGTGGTGACATGTTCACATGAAGCTTCATGAACTGTGGGGACGTTGAAGCAACGGTTCAATGTTTCATGAGGCTTCATCTCAGCATCACTAAAAAGAACCTAAATGTTCAGAAGGTGTAAATCAGGCGTGTCCAAGGTCGGTCCTCTAGGGCCGCTGACCTGCAGGTTGTAGAGGTTTCCTGCTCCAGCACATCTGATTTCCATTGATAGCTGATTATCAGGCTTTTGCTGAACTGCAATCAACAGAATCGACTGTTGAAGCAGAGAAACCTCAAGCGGCCCTCGAGGAGCGACTTTGGACATGCCTGATGTAAATACTTTGCAATGCAGGGTTCCCGCAGGTCCTTAAAAAATCTTAAAAGGCATTGAATTCTTCAAGATAAAACTAAGGCCTTAATTGGTATTAAAATGTCGTAAATTAGTCTTTCGTAGGTCTTAATTTTTAAAACCTCATAAAAAGGATTATTTTTATTATGATTTATTTTATCTAAAATACATTTTAATGTTTTATTCTAAATAAAACATTAAAATTTACCTTTTTTTTTTATTTTAAAAAAATAATGGCTAACCATTATTGGTTCCGTCCCGATAGAGGAACCAATAAAAGCGTTGTTGCGGCCGGGACATTTGGGAGATGCGCCATTAACTTTTTGTCTGGAAAATATGAGCAAGTGTAGATGTAATGAAAGCTGTCTCCAGCCAAGAGTTTTTTCCATGGTTAAAACCAGGGAACATACATGAGGCTCAGTGGGTTTTGTGCAAGAAGTCATTCAACCTCGGAACGATGGGAATTGAGGCAGTGGAGTCACAAACGCAAAGCGCGAAACACAAAGCGTCAAAATGGAGTTACCGAGAAACAGCCGGTATTTCTC